>NC_044320.2:65501497-65803348 GCF_007474595.2 Lynx canadensis | reverse complement strand
ACTAATCAATAAATCTGGCACACTTGCAAGAATGGGTAGGAGGTGGGATTAAGCTCCATCTCCTGGAGAGGGGGTGGGTTATCTATATATATTATTCAGAATTGTAAATGGTAAAATAATAAAATTTAAAATAAAAAATAAAAACTGTAGGAAAGATTTGTCCCTTCTCTTCCCTTTATTCAATCATTTATTTATATCACTTTTGTTTCATGTATATTTATTTTGTACTTTGAGTTATAATCCATTTTCCATTCTTTGTGGGCACTTCTTTACTTTCTGGTATTATAAGACACTCCAGGATCCTCTTGTACTTCCCCTACCTCAGCCCTAAAATCAGCCATTTCTCCAGGGAGCCATGATTCCTCTTGGAGAATGGTATTTAGAAACCAAGCTCTGGATGCTGGTTGTGCTTGCTGCTACTGGGTGTCATTGCTTCTGGGCAGATGGACAGTGGACAGAGCTAGAGAATTTAATATATATATGTGTGCTAAGTCATATTAGCATATATCTGTCATTGTTCCCGGGTCTGTCAGTTTGTATATTTGTTCAGTTCCTACTGACATTCATGATTCTAATCCAGTATGTAGTAGGATTTTTACGTAGCATCTTTTTTTTAATTTTTAAATTGTTTAATGTTTATTTTTGTGAGAGAGAGAGAGAGCGTGCGAGAGAGCGTGTGCGCGCATGAGTAGGGGAGGGGCAGAGAGAGAGAGAGGGAGATACAGAATGTGAAGCAGGCTCCAGGGTCTGAGCTGTCAGCATAGAGCCCGACATCAGACTCGAACTCACAAACTGAGATCATGACCTGAAGTCAGGCGCTTAACCCAGTGGGCCACCCAGGTGCCCTTATAGCATCGTAACCTCTGAGCATGTTCTGGTGAAGTAAACACAGTGAGGAAGTTTTGTGATATAGAATGGCTAGATAATGATGTATTAACCCAAGGTGGTGATTTTCTTTTATAATAGATTAATTCTAAGTAATTGAGAGGTCAGTATAGTTTTTCTGTATTTACTTTTATGATGTTATAAATGTCTTAACTATTGCAGCATTCTGTATTCAGACATGCATATTTAATTCAATGTAATAGGTTATTGGCATTTTACTTTCTTTTTTTCATTCATAAGTTGAATGCTGTACTCTCTTTTAGCAAACCAATATAAGAAAGAGAAACCAGGCAGCTCTTCAGTTTTCTCATTTGTAAATGGTAATGATAATTTCTACCCCAAGATACTTTAGTGAAGAATAAATAAATGTATGTATTTGAAACTGCCTTGTAAATTCTACGTGCTAACTTAAGTTAGAGAATATATGTTAGAATTGCCATCATTGAGCAAGATTTGGTTAATACATTTACTTTGGTATAATTTTTAACATGTATTGTAGTCAGAGACATCCCAGAGTTGATTCTTTATTCTGATTTTATAAACTGTCACAAAAAGAATCTCTTGTTAATTCACATTATGGAGCTCTTACTATATGTTAGGCACAAAACAAACATTAGCTAGCTCACATGCAAAGAAGATTTAACAACCTAATTCCTAACTTAGCATTTTATTTAACTCTTAGCATTAATGGAAACTAGATAGGAGTCAAATTTAATGGCCTCCTGTAAGCCTTTTTACCATTTGTTTTGCATTTTAATGAATCCTGTCACCCTGAGTGGCTCACTATTTAGAGGTCTGTCTCAGCCTTGACAAGATAGTTTTGTGGCCCCAGTGACTCCTCATCCTCACCCTGAAGTGGTATTGCCTGTTGGGATCCAAGCTGTTACCATCTAGGTGCTTAGGGAAGATTTAGTGAACAAAGAAATGAAGGCAGGAATGGGACCAAGTCTCTGACAGTTGTAGATTAAAGTTCCATTTTCAAAAAGAATACTAAATAATATAGGCCTATCTGGTGCTATGGGAAGCAGCAGGGGATACCTGGTTTTTCTTTTCAGGGCTAAAGACACTGTCCCCCATCCCTGTCCTCTTCTTAGTCACTTCCCCAAAGCCCTAGCAGGAAACTCGCTTACTAAGCCACGTGCTTATTATGTTAACTTCCTAGGTACCACGGGATTAGAGCATTAATTAACTAATTAGGTATTGAATTCCCTGAAAGCCCACTGTAAAATTAGTGTTGGAGACTGTGGGTAGTACCCGTTATATTGGGCAGCATATTAATACCACATTTCTCTGTATAATTTTTATTTTAGGCTGAGGGGAAGATAACATTTTTTAATTACCTAATATGTATCAGATACAATGCTGGGTACATTACAGTGTGTAGTTTCACTTAATTAAAAGGAATAGACATCATCTACATCTTACAGATGATAAAATCAGGGTCAGACTGCAAGTAAATAGCAGAGCTGGTCTTTGAATCTTGGTCTTGCTGACCTTAACGGCTGTGATCTCTCTACTGTGTGGAACATTGTAAGGTAAAGCTAAGTCATTTTACTCTTCTAATAAGGTACTTTGCATCGGAATGTCTTGAAAGATTATAGTAACCTTTACTGTATTTTTTAATACAAGAGTCTGAAAAAGCAGATATTAGAGTAAATTTTTATAATATATTGTGATATCAGATGCCACATTTCTTGTACAGGGAGTTAAATGTGAACTCTAATTTTCTTTTCCTTAAAACACATTTATCAAAATTTGTCATTTATCTGTAGGAAAAGAGAAAAGAATCCCATGGATATATTTGACATGGCTAGACATCGGTTGCAAGCTCCTGTCAGAAGACAGTCACCTAAGGGCTTAGATGCTACTACTTTTCAGAATATTCATGACTTCAATGAGTTGAAAGACAGAGGTGAGTAGAATGCTGCTGTTTTAAAGATAACAGCCTGTGTTCCACCCATATTCAAGTATTTATTTGTATCCTTTTTCTAAAGTAGTTTCATTTATAATACACATTTTAAACGATGATGAGTAAACTTCTGTATACTCTAGTTCTTCAGTATCCGAACGAAGCTTTAGTGTATCTCTAACAGCATAGAGCTGTTAAAGCCTGTCAGGAGTGGACTCGATCAGGTAGAATGAGAAGAGTGTCGTTAATGAAAGGTGGACAGAGCAAGATGAGCTGAGGAAAGAAACTGGGAAGGAACAGCCAGAGTGACTGGAGGAAAAGTAGGAGAATGTGGTATCCTGAAAGCTAAGTGAAGAGTGTGTCAAGGAGAAGGGATCATGTAAGATGAATATTGCAAAGTGTCAGTTGGATGAGATGTCACTGGTGACCTCAATTAGATCTTTTTTGGTGAAATTATGGCATCAGAAACCAATTAACTTTGCAATTAGGATTGACTAGGAGGCAAAGTGTTGAAGGCAACCCTTGGAGGAAGTTTGGCCAGGAAGGGGAGGAGCAAAGGGTCCAGGTCTGGGGAACTTGTTAGGATGCTAATGTGAAGGGCTGTTACTGGGGAAGAGGTGTGAGATACAGAAGAGAGAGAGAATGATGAGAGCAGGGTCCCTGAGGAGGCAGGAGGAAATAGAGGATTTTTGAAGGAAGAAAGTAGAGAATATTTGATAAAGCACTTAGAAGGAGGAGAGAAAGCTTAGTAGGGAAATAGATTGCCAAGATACACAGTGGCCTGGGAGATGGAAAATGTGTAGAGGAGCCAAAATGTGTGTTATATGTGACTTTCCTTTTGGACCTTTTTTTTTTTTTTTTAATTTTTTTTTTTTTTTCAACGTTTATTTATTTTTGGGACAGAGAGAGACAGAGCATGAACGGGGGAGGGGCAGAGAGAGAGGGAGACACAGAATCGGAAACAGGCTCCAGGCTCTGAGCCATCAGCCCAGAGCCTGACGCGGGGCTTGAACTCACGGACCGCGAGATTGTGACCTGGCTGAAGTCGGACGCTTAACCGACTGCGCCACCCAGGCACCCCCCTTTTGGACCTTTTAATAGAGCAGGTATTGGAGTCAAGGGGGCAGAGATGGATGTGTGATCATATGATCTATACCAGAATTTAACTTTTCTTCTTTTTACTTTTTTGTAAATGTTTGTTTATTTGTGAGAGAGAGAGAGCAAGCGAGCATGAGTGGGGGAGGGGCAGAGAGAGAGTGTCTTCATTTTAAGAGTAAGAGCTATTATTGAGAGTTTTGAAAATACAGATAAAGAAAGAGGGAAAAATCACCTTACTCAAACCACCTAAATATAAACACCATTCTTATTTCAAGTCTTCTTTCTGAGCCTAATTAAAGCAAAAAAGGTAAAAATAAGATCTAAGTGTTAATTTTTCCTTTTGTTTTTCATTTATACTTACAAGTGTCATCATTTACATATACTGTAGCTTTTTAATTCTACTATTTGTTGATAATTTACTGTATGCAGGAATTGTATTAAGCCCAGTGGGTCTCGGGGCACATTGGTGCCTGTCAGCGGAGTATCCAACTTTTGCTCAGGTCATGATCTCACGGTTCATGGGTTAGAGCCCCAGCACAGAACCTGCTTTGGATTCTGTGTCTCCCTCTCTTTCTGCCCCTCCTCTGCTTGCATGTAGGCAAGCTCTCTCTCTCTCAAAAATAAACATTAAAAAAAATTATTGGTGTGCCTGGGTGTTTCAGTCAGTTAAGTGTCTTACTTAGGCTCAGGTCATGATCTCACGGTTGGTGAGTTCAAGCCCTGCATCAAGCTCTGTGCTGACAGCTCAGAGTCTGGAGCCTGCTTCAGATTCTGTGTCCCCCTCTCTTTCTGCCCCTCCACCTGCTTGTGCTCTCTCTCTGTCTCTCAAAAATAAATAAATGTTTGGAAAAGAACAAGCCAGTGCATCTCAAGAATTTGGTCAGGGGATCTGTGAGGTCAAAACTGTTTTTATTCAGGGCACATGGGTGGCTCAGTTGGTTAAGTGTCCAACTTCGGCTCAGGTCATGATCTCACGGCTCATGAATTCAAGCCTTGTGTTGAGCTCTGTGCTGACAGCTCGGAGCCTGGAACCTGCTTCAGATTCTGTCTCCCTCTCTCTGCCCCTCTGCCACTTGCGCTCTGTCTCTCTCTCTCTCTCTCAAATATAAATAAACATTAAAAAAAAACCTTTTTATTATAAATTAAGACATTATTTGTCTTTTTTATTTTTATTCTCACGTGTGTATACAGGTTTTCTGGAGGTTACACAGCATCTGATAACTTCATTGCTCTGATGCTAATACTACAGTGTGTTTGTGTGTTCTTATTTTTAATTTTTTTTTTTTAGTTTAATTTCTAATAAAGTTTGTGTATGTGAGAGGCTTAGATAAAAGCTCTTAGGGGTCCTCAAAGATCATGAGATCATGAGAACAAAAAAGGTTTACACCACAAATTGAGCCACTCATTTTCCCTATGTTATTTCCACATTGAGTCCTTGTTCATCATGTGACTCAGTTGTTGATATCTCTTGTTTTTACAGAAAGGAAACAGAGTCTGAAAGTGGCAAAGTCAGGGTCTATCCAATCCAAGTTCATGTGTCCAGTCTCTTCTGTTAACTTTGTCCTTAATCATTTTCTAATTCCTAGGTATTCAACATAGTTCCCATTTTTTATGTTATACTATTACATTATTTTGATAATTTTGGTAACTTCTGATCATAAAGCTCTTTATATATTTAGGATCAATTCTTTAAAAAAAAAATTTTTTTTTTTCAACGTTTATTTATTTTTGGTACAGAGAGAGACAGAGCATGAACGGGGGAGGGGCAGAGAGAGAGGGAGACACAGAATCGGAAACAGGCTCCAGGCTCTGAACCATCAGCCCAGAGCCCGACGCGGGGCTCGAACTCACGGACCGCGAGATCGTGACCTGGCTGAAGTCGGACGCTTAACCGACTGCGCCACCCAGGCGCCCCATAGGATCAATTCTTTAAATTCTATCCCAGAAGTGTAATTAGTAGATCAAAGGGAATAATAGTTTCAGGGCTTTTTTAATGTATGTAGTATATTTTTGTTCTCAACATTTAAAAATTAAGGTTTAACATTTTCATTCTGATCAATTGATATTCTTGAATTGTGGCATAGGGGAATTCTTAGACTGTCATTTCCTCCACTAATGACATCTCTCTCCTAAAGTTCCAGCCAGTCTACATTTGTCTTGCTTTTTGCATGATACTTGCAAGGGTTAAAATTTTAATTGGCCAGTAACATTATATTTTCATTTTTTCAGTATATTTTAGGGATTGGCTGTGATTACAGTGTTTCATGGCTGCTTGAGTTGTAGCCATGTGACTGACTGCTTGGACATAGTTGCCTAGCTATGTGTTTGGGGTGGGGGGTATCTTCGGGAGTGGGATGGTAGGAGAATGCCTAATAAGTTAGTGCTTGTTCTGGTGAGGGTTTCCTTATAATGTTGGTAAGTTTGTGAAAGGGCACCTATTTAAAGAATATTAATTTCATGTTCTTTAGTTTTATGATAATTTTAGTATCTTTTAACTTTAGTGAAATTTTATTATTTATATTCTTTGATTTTGAAATTAGGTTATTCATATGTTTATAGTGAAGTTTAATAAAATTTCCTTTGGAAACAAGATTGAACTTAGCTGTATATTTTTGTACTAGATTCAGAAACACGAATTGATCTGAAATTTATGTACCCGGATCCTCCAAGAGATCACCACACCTTAGAGATTCAGCAGCAAGCCCTGCTAAGAGAACAGCAGAAGAAACTGAATAGAATAAAGATGCAGGAAGGTGCTGAAGGTAAGAAATAATCATTACTATCTCAAATAGTATCAGTGAGTTGTTTTTTGTTGTTGTTATTGGCTTTTTTCTCTCTCTGGTATTGATTTCAGTTCCAGGCAATTTCCCTCCACTGGCAGCTCTATGCTCACATGGCTCTTGTAGCATATAGTCCCAGAAAAATACAGGTCCCAGGGAGGGCTCTGATTGGTGTGGCTGAGGTATGTTATCCATGTATGAGAAGGGCCCAGCCATTCACTGTAATGAGGAAGATTGAGCACCTTGGCTAGGTCAGGTGACATCTGCAGCAAGAAGTAGGAACCAAGGGAAGGAATGCTGGGGCATTTCTTTATCATGCATGTCTGCCAGGTTTTGATACGACATAAAGTTTGTACAGCACCAGACTGGGCTGTGAACATGTTTTTGTATAATCAGCCAGTCAGCAGATACTTACTAAGTGACTACCGTAAGCACAAATACACATATCCAGGGGATGTGGTGATGAAGGAAATAATGCTACTGCTCTCTAGGAGCTTATACTTTGGGGGAGACATTAGCTGCTAAATAAGCATTAAGTGTGATGAATGCTGCAAAGGAGAAATCTAGGATCCCTTGGGAGTGTGGAACTAGGGGTGGGGGAGCATCTGGTAGCAGAGTGGAGCAGCTGCCTCAGTATCTGTGCTCCCTGTTGACCCAGTGACCCTCACACATATTTCACCAGCTTTGCCAGCCTTCAGGCCACTGAGAGTGGCCATAGAAAATGAGTTGTACAAACGCAATAGTCTGGTAACAAGGAGAGGACGTGGTCCTACCAGTAATTTTTAGGAAAATTTAAGACCCTAATTTGGCAGGTTGATCTGGCCTGCAGGATCTGAGGAACCTTTTTCTGACCATGAAGCAGTATCACAGGAGTAAGGGGTATACCACTTTAGGCCTAGGTCAAGACTTTGATAAAGATTGATATAGGGAAAGTCTTTCCTCTATCTTGTACAGAATTTTTCACAGTGGTCTCATAGATCACCCTCTGACAGCAGAGTAACTCAAATTCTATGATAAATACTAGGCATGCCATCAGAGAAGAGAAAAGCAAATACATTGTTCAACCTTTACAAGCATTTTGGTGGAATTTTCGCTTAGGAATTCCAGCTGATGATCTGATCTGGTGTGATCTTGGCAAATTAGGCTGATTAACCCAAAAATAGTCCCCAGGTAGATTCAGATGTGTTTTTGCGCTGTGGGTATCCATTTTCCATAGCAACCATCTGCCACCTTCCAACAAACAGTATGATGACTTAATTCATAAAAATATGGTTTAACTATAAAACAGTCACAAACATGGTGTAAAATATTCTAAGAGCCTGGGTGGCTCAGTTGGTTAAGTATCTGATTCTTGGATTTTCGGCTCAGGTCATGATCTCATGGTTTGTGAGGGCAAGCCCTGCGCCGGGCTCCGTACTGATAGCATGGGGCCTGCTTGGTAATCTCTCTTTCTCCCTCTCTCTTTCTCTGCCCCTACCCTGCTCTCTCCCTCTCTTTCTCAAAATAAATATTAAAAAAAAAAAAATTCTAAGAAGGAATACAGGCCGTCATTCATTGGTAGAGTATTTATTCCCAATGGCAGGTTCTAAAGGACAAAATGCACTATTCAGAGGAACACATAGGAACACTGGTCAGATCAAAGAGGGACCTTTGGTATACATGATCCAGAATATTTGCCCCTGGAACCAGATACCTAGAGCTGAACTAGCCTCCTTCAGTTCATGTGAGGGGCCTGTGTTTAACTCCACTCAGCAAATTTCTACGCAGATTGTGGAAGTATGAAAGAAGATGGTGAAGAATTCTGCATTATTTTCTCTTTCTGTAGGCATCAGTTTCAAGTTCACAGTGATTTTATTGTTTCTATTCATTAATGTGAATGGAAGAATTTTATTCAATTAAAATGGATGCTTAGTTATATTTATTAATAAGTAATATCTTTAACATTGTAAAATGTGATAGTTGAAAAAGAATTTCTAATAGAGCACTAGCTAGTTACAAAAGATATTCTAAAAATTTTTTTTTAATTTTATTTTAGAAAATCTGTTTTTAATGTTCATATATTTTTGAGAGAGAGAGAGCATGCTAGCTGGGGAAGGGCAGAGAGAGACAGAATCTGAAGCAGGCTTCAGGCTCCGAGCTGTCAGCACAGAGTCTGACGCAGGGCCCGAACTCATGCCAAGATGTGAGATAATGACCTGAGCTCAAGTCAGATGCTCAACTAACTGAGCCACCCAGGTGCCCCTAAAAATTTTTATTTTAAAATGTTTTCTAACTTTTTTTCTCCATTAACTGTAGTTGACTTGGATGCTATCCCAAGTGCTAAAGTACGGGACCACAGAATGGTAAGAAACCACTTATTTTTTTACGACAATTTTTCAGGTTAGTTTTTGGGGGATAAAAAATTTTTAGAAATATGGTGAGTAATCCAGTTTTGAATATTGAATTAAGAAAGAATTTAAATATTGTCTCATCCATGTAGTGGGTAGTAGAGATATATTAGTATAATACATAGAAAATGTATTGTTATACAAAGTATATTGTGGCATTGGATCTAGGCTCTTCAAGTTGGTCTGTTTTTAATTGTGTGACTTCAGGCAAGATATTTAATCTTTCTGTGCCTTAGCTTCCTGATCTGTAAAATAGGATAGTATTACCTCTGAGGGTGGCTATAAGTAAATTATTATTTGCAAGGCACTTAGAGATAGGCCTGTCACGTAATTTCTATATAAATGTTGATTAAATAAATGAAAAATAGTTTGGGTTGTTGTGGGGATTAAGTGAGATAATGTATTAAAAAAGCCTTTAGCATAGAGCCTGGCCCATAATAAGTGCAGCGTGTTTGCTGTCAGTATGAGCAGCAGTGGAAGTAGGAGTTTATTATATAAATATTGGTGAGGCCTATTAAGAAAGAAAGCAAGGTAAGGGTGTTACTCTTATCGTGAGGAGGTGAAATCTGTGCAGAGACTGAATAAAGGGAAGGAATGAGGGGCCCCTGGGCAGCTCAGTTTGTTAAGCATCTGACTCTGGATTGTGGCTCAGGTTCCTGAGATCAAGCCCTGCATTGGGCTCTGTGCTGACAGTGTGGAGCCTGCTTGGGATCCTCTTTCTCCCTCTCTCTCTCTCTGCCCCTCATGCATGTGTGTACATGTATTCTCTCTCTCAAGTAAACACTTAAGAGAAGGGATGAGCTGCTTTCATGCAACAAATATGTATTGAATACTTACTGTGGAGCAGATAGACGGTGCTAGGTGCTGGGGGCATAGGAATGAAGAAAAATCCCTGCCCTCTGAGGGCTAGCTTTCTGTTAAGAGGGAGAGACAATAAATAAATATATAGTATGTTAGATTGTGGGGCTCTGGAGAAAATAATAGCCTGGAAAGGTGCTGGGTGTCCTGGGGTAAGAGAGTTTACAATGTTGGGGGGCACCTGGGTGGCTCAGTTAGGTGTCCAACTTTGGCTCAGGTCATGATCTCGTGGTTCATGAGTTCAAGCTCCACGTCAGGCTCTGTGCCGACAGCTCGGAGGCTGGAGTCTGCTTCAAATTCTGTGTCTCCCTCTCTCTCTGCCCCTCCCCTGCTCATGTTCTCTCTCTCGTCTCTCTCTCTCTCTAGTCTCTCTCAAAAATAAATAAAACATTACAATAAAAAGAGGGTTTATTATGTGAAATACAGTGGGCATGAAAGGCCTCGTGGAGGAGGTAATATTCAAATAAGGACATCAAGGAGGTGGCTGTATGAATTAGCAGGGGACACATCTGGAGGAAGCAGTTTCTAGGCAGTGGCCCTGGGCAAGAGTAGGCTTGGTGCATACAGGAAGCAGTGACCAGGCTGGGGAGGCTGGAGAACCATGAGCAGAGTGGGTAGAGAGGTGATGGGCTGGATTGCAGAGCCTCCAAACCCATCACAGGGTTTTGCCTTTTACATTGTGCACATGTTGAGAAGCTTCCAGAGTTTTAGAGCAGAGTAGTGACACATGGCTACTGCTATAATCTAAGTGATTTAGCCTGGGATAGGAGTAGTGGAAGTGGTCAGAAGTGGCCGAATTTATGTATGTATGTATGTATGTATGTTTATTTAGAGAGAGAGCGCGCGCATGCATGCAGAGGAGGAGCAGAGAGGGAGAGAGAGAGAATCCTAAGCAGTCTCCTTGCTGTTAGTGCAGAGGCTGACGCGGGGTTCCAGCTTATAAACCGTGAGATCATGACCTGAGCTGAAATTAAGATTGGACACTTAACCAACTGAGCCATCCAGGCACCCCAGAAGTGTTTGGATTTATTTTGAAAGGAGACCTGAAAGGATTTTGACATATTGGTTGTAGAGTATGGGGAATCAAAGGTGGAGTCAAGGGTTCTGGTTGGGAGTTGACGTTTATAGCAGTAGGAAAGCAGAAGAAACACATTTGTGGGGGGAGAGATTTAGGAACTTAGTTTTAGACATGGTAAGTTTTGAGATGCCTATTAGACAAACAGTTGGAACTGGCAAGTAGCAGACAGATAAGTTCAGGGGAAAAGATTGGGGTTGGAAAGAAATTTAATCTTCACACACATGAATGGCAGAAACAGTATTGCCCCCATTTTCAGATTATAAAGATAAGGCTCAGGTAGGCTGTTTTAGTAGCTCAGGGTTCCAGTTGGTAGCTGTTGGTACTTAGTTTTGAACTGATAATGATGTTGCTAATAGCTACCATTTACAGCGTGACCACTGCTTACCTGTTCCAGATACTTGACATTTATTTCTCTAAAGTTCACAACAAGGTGTGCTTATCCCTATTTGACATATGAGGAAACTGCTAGCACATGGCCACGCAGTCAGTAAGCTGCAAAGCCCAGATCTGAAACCAAGGTGGTCTCAAGAGCTCCTCTTTGTCCCCGTACCACACCTATTCCTGAAGATTCTGTAGGTCGGTAGGTTTCTCTGTGTGTGGCAGCCACATTTCTCAGTGAAAAGATATCGAAATTTAACAGCTGGGATTTTGATTAAAATCCTGGATTAGTGGGGCATCTGGGTGGCTCAGTCAGTTAAGCGGCCGACTTCAGCTCAGATCATGAACTTGCAGTCCGTGAGTTTGAGCCCCACGTCAGGCTCTGTGCTGCTAGCTCAGAGCCCGGAGCCTGCTTTGGATTCTGTGTCTCCCCCTCTCTCTGCTCCTCCCCGCTCATGCTCTCTCTCTCAGAAATAAAGAAATTAAAAAAAAAAAATTAAAAAAAACCCTGGATTAGTAACACTGCATTTTGCTGAGTAGAAACTTAGCATAAGCCAACAGTTTATCATGGCTCTTACCAAAAAACTAATAAATTTTGGGCTCCTCATCTTCCTAGAAACTGGATTATATAGGAAACACAAATGAAAGTGGGGCAGGTTGTCATGGAGAAGATAGAGCTTGGGTGGACTTGGATCACTTTTCAGTTATGTGAAGGACTGTGATGAAGAACAGAGAGGTGTGGCGATAAGTATGCCATGCTAGGGACACCTGCTCCAGACCATTTGGTAAATATTAGATGCTGTTATTTTCATGCTAAAAAGCAAAAGCAGAATCAATAGGTGTTAAAAAGGAAAGTTAAATGCAGTATATGGAAGAACTGAGTGAAAGAGAAGAACTTTGTGATAATCAATGCTGTGTATCAGTGGAATGTATTTAGAAATTAATGGATAATAGCTCTCTGGTGGTGCATTCTAGCACATCCTAAAAATCTGGTGGGGAGGTGGTGTCAGGTGACTTTAGGCTCCTTCTAGCATCTAAGGTGATATTATTCTCTGTATGTAAATCTGTTAATCCCTTATTTGAGAGCTCATTACAAGCCCAGTCATAGTGTTATTTTGTTTCCTACTCTTCTGTTCTCTCTACATCTGTGCTATACCTGTGTGACAACTCCTGTCACACAGGGCTTTCCTTGTCTGGGGGCGTGCTCCTCTCTGTCCCCCATGGCACTGTGATCCACTCCACAGCAGAAAGTCTTACTCATCTTTGTTCCTGGCATGGAGGAAATAGTGCACTACACAGATTTATTGAAAGAATGAGTGAGTCTTGGCGGTGTTTAAAGACCTTTTAATTTTAATTGTGAACCTCAGTAGATGCCCCCTTTCCTGGGGTAGACCTCTGGGTGGCTCAGTCGGTTAAGCATCCAGCTGTCAATTTTGGCTTGATTCTTTTTTTTTTTTTTTTTTTTAAATTTTTTTTTTTTTTCAACGTTTATTTATTTTTGGGACAGAGAGAGACAGAGCATGAACGGGGGAGGGGCAGAGAGAGAGGGAGACACAGAATCGGAAACGGGCTCCAGGCTCCGAGCCATCAGCCCAGAGCCTGACGCGGGGCTCGAACTCACGGACCGCGAGATCGTGACCTGGCTGAAGTCGGACGCTTAACCGACTGCGCCACCCAGGCGCCCCAGTTTTGGCTTGATTCTTGATCTGGATTCTCTTTCCCCCTCTCCCCAACTCATGTGCATGCTCAATCTCTCAAAAATAAATAAATTTAAAAAAAATTATAAAAAAGGGCCTTTCTTGTATTTGGGGGGCATTGGAATGTGGTGTAGGAAGGAAGCAGCCATCCTTTTTTGCTAATTTTGGGAACAGTGTGGAGACATGTGCCTCTTGGTACAAGTTTGTTATTTTTCCATACAGTACTAATAAGAGTTGTTAATGTATGATTCTTTTAGCTTAGAGAGCACGCTGATGATTTTTTGAAAACTTCATTACTGGAATCTGATAGTGCTTTTATTGGTGAGTATATTTATTTTATGGATCTAGTTATTTAAATCTTAAACATTATATTTAAGTACTTTTTTCCATATTTACAAAATCACTACTTTACTCTTTGTTTTCCAAGGCGGTAAAAAGTGAATATTCTGTTTTACTAACTTAATAATTATCAAATTAATCTTAAAAACTCTAATCTTCAAAACTTTATAACTAAAATGAACTTTAGAAGTCATAGAAATGGTTCTCACAAATCCCTGTACATGAATTTTCATAACAGCTTTACTTCTAATAGCCAAAGCTGGACTCAGCTCAGATTTCCTTCAACAGGTGAGTAGTTAAACTGCAGTACCTCCATACTATGGACTGCTACTAAGAGATCAGTATCAAGTGTGTTTTATCAGTATCAATATCCTGGGTGTGAGACTATTGCTCTTGTTTTGCAAAACAGTACCACTGGGAGGAACTGGGCAAAGTGTATAAAGGACCTCTACCATTTCTTAAAACTGTATGTGAATCTTTCAATTTTAAAAAGTCCTAAGAATATATACTTAGTATTTTTTTAAGTTTGTTTTGTTTAATGAAAACAACTATAAAACTCTTAATGAAATAAAATAGAAATATCTATTTCATGGATTGGGAAACTCAGTATGGTTTAAGACCGTGGTTCTTCCCAACTTGATCTACAAATTCAGTGCAATCCCAATCAAAATTTATGGATATCAACAAACTGATTCTAAAGTTTATACGGAGGGGCAAAAGACCCAGAATAGCCAGCACCATATGGAAAGAGGACAAAGATGAGGACTGACACTACCTGACCTCAAGACTTACTATAAAGTTACAGTAATCAAGATGGGATGGTATTGGTGAAAGAATATACAGATAGATCATTTGAACGGAATAGAGTCTAGAAATAGATATATTTCTATATATCTATTTAATGAATATCTATATAATGAATTAGTGGTGGGGTATATATAGAAGTCAGAAAACTTTATTTTTTTTTATTAAAATTTTTTTAATGTTTATTTTTGAGAGAGAGACAGAGTGTGAGTGAGGGAGGAACCGGGGATGGGGTGGGGGGGAGGGACACAGAATCTGAAGCAGGTTCCAGGCTCTGAGCTGTCAGCACAGAGCCCAATGTGGGGCTCGAACTCACGATCCATGAGATCATGACCTGAGCTGAAGTTGGATGCTCATCTGACTGTGCCACCCAGGTGCCCCGAAGTCAGAAAACTTTATTTTTGGAGTTTTAGAAAACCACATCTTATTAAATAAAATGTAGCTATTGCTGCCTTAAAAAAAGAACAACAACAACAACAACAAAAAACCCAGTACATTTTAAATATCAGAAATTTGAGTATCACTTATAGGGATAAATGATAGTATCGTATCAGTGTTAAATTTCCTGAATGTGATAGTGGAATTGTAGGCTTAATGTAGGAGACAGTCCTTGTTCTTAGATAGTATGTGCTCAAGTATGTGGGGATGAAGTGTCATGATACCTGCAACTTACTGGTTCAGCAAAAACCAGCAACAACACCCTCCCCCCTCAAATAGAAATGAGGAAAAATAAGAAATGGTGATTTTAGGTATTTGTTATATTATATTTACAACTTTCCTTCAGGTTTTAATTTTTTTTTTTTTTAATAAGGAGTTGGGGAAAAAATTCTAAATGTTATAAGCTATTTACCTCCATGGTCACTAGAAAGACTGTAATTAAAAACACAATACCAAGTGTTGGTGAGGATATGAAGAAACTAGAACCTTCTTACTATGTGAAATGGTAGAACCACTTCTGAAAATGGTTTGGCAGTTACTCAGAATGCTAAACATTAAGTTCCATGTAATATCCAGCATTTAACTCCTAGGAATATACCCCCAAAGAAATGAAAATGTATGGCCACAAAGACACGCACATGAATGTTCATAGCAGCATTAATAATCACCAACTAGAAACAGTTCAAATGTCTATCAGCTGGTAAATGCATAGATAAAATGTGACGTATCCATATGATGGAGCAGTTATTCAGCAAGAATGAATTGATACATGGTACAATGTAGAAGAACCTCAAACACATTATGCTAAGTGGAAGACACAAAATATTACATTGTATAATTCCATTTATATGGAATCTCAGGAAAGGTAAATCTCCTGAGATTGAAAGCAGATTAATGTTTACACGGGGCTGGGCAGGTGGGAGTTGTGATTGCCTGCAAGCAAAGGGAACTTTTTTGAGGTGACAGCCATGTTCTAAAACTGGGTGGTAGTGATGACTGCACAATTCTAGAAAAGTTATTGAACTGTGTACATTTATGGTAGCTGAATTTTATTATATGTAAATAATATCTTAAAGCTATTAAAAAAAGAGAGTCTTGGTTTAGCTCTGAGTAAAAAGATGTGAAATGGTGCATGTTTAAGACTTCTTTTTATGTGGTCCTCCTAGGTGCTTATGGTGAAACATATCCTGCCATTGAAGATGACCCCCTCCCTCCACAGTCACAGCTGCCCTCTGCAAGGGAGCGCAGGAGGAACAAATTGAAAGGACTGGACTTTGTATGTATGAAATGTCTTTCATTTTTTTCCCTTTTCAGTTTAGGAGTGAGACATGTGGTCCAGTAAAGAATGAGCACTTGTTGTGGAAGAGATAGCCCTAGGTCTGTATGTAGGCTTTACCACCAAATAGTTGGCTGACCTTAGGCAGGTCATTGAACTCTGGTACCTTGGCTTCTTTGAGGTAGTATTTTTCTGTCTCTTCGTGTGAATACAAGCCTAGTAGTGCTGGCACAGAATGTTCAGTAATGTTCATTCCACACCCTAATCTTCCTCTTTCTCCTTTGCGGAGTATTTAGATTTCAGAGAATGTACAAGAAGCAACTGATAAACATTTTTTGAAAAATCTGCTGTATCTTTTTAGGCATGTACTGTATAGGTTTCTTCTATTTTGGTCAGATAACTTGCCCAAGGTCACATTAGACAGGAAGACTGATATTCAGCCCATATTCTTCTCATAGGATGTTTGTAAATGTTTTTACAGTGTAGCTAGTAAAAAGCCTTTGTGACATTGTTGAGATATGTACTTTGTTGAGTAGACAACTTTGGGCAGTTTCTTAAATTTGTTTCCCCAGCAACTGTTAATTTACTTTCTGTTTCTATAGAGTTGCCTTTTCTGGATACACAGAAATGAGATACGGTCATTTGTGACTGACTTCCTTTTTCTTTGAAGTTTCAGCATGTCAGTACTTGCCTCCTTTTTATTGTTGAATACTTCTTTGTATGGATATTCCATTTTTTTTCACTTATCCAACATTTGATGGACATTTGTGTTTTTTCCATTTTGTGTCTGTTAGGAATACTGCTTTTAAAACATTTGTGTTCAGTTTTTAAAAAAAATTTTTAAGCTTATTTAGAAAGAGAGCAAGCGAGCAAACAGGGGAGGGGCAAAGAGAGAGAAACCAGAACAGGCTCCACGCGGTTAGCACAGAGCCCAACATGGGGCTTGAACCCACAAACTGTGAGATAATGACCTGAGCTGAAAGCAAGAGTCAGACACTCACTTGACTGAGCCACTCAGGTGCCCCATGTGTACAAGTTTTTTAATGCTTTTGTATTCTGTTGCATAAACACCTAGGAATTGAATTGTTGGGTTATAGAGTTCACTGTGGCCAACATTTTGAGGAACTGCCAGACTGTTTTCCAAAGTGGCTATACCATTTTATACTCCTAGCAGCAGTATATGAAGGGAAGCCAGGTGTTCGGTATCACGGCCACCACTTGTTACCGTCTCTTTTATTATAGTCATCCTAGTGAGTGTGATGAAGCAATATATCATTGTGGGTTTGATTTGTATTTCCCTAAGATGTTCAGTATATTTTCATGTGCTTCTTAGCCATTGGTGTATCTTTGAAAATATGTCTATGCAAATCCTTTGTCCATTTTCTAATCAGGTTGTCTGTTGTTTTGTAAGTTCTTTATATGTCTAGACACGAGTCCTTTACTAGATATATGATCTGCAGATTTTTCTTTAATTTTGTGGCTTTTTTTTACTTTCTTGATGGTGTCTATTAAAATAGAGAAGCTTTTAATCTTGACGAGGTCCAATTTAGCAGTCTTCTATTGCTTGTACTTTTGGTATTTTATTTAAGAAAACCTAACCCAGTTATCATGAAAATTACTTCTGTGTTTTCTTCTAAGGAATTTTACAGCTTTTGCATTTTTTTTTTTAAATTTATTTACTTTGAGAGAGACAGAGACAGTGTGAGTGGGAGAGGGGCAAAGAGAGAGGGAGAGATCAAATCCCAAGCAGACTCAGCACTACCAGCACAGAGCCCGATATGGGGCTCGAAACCAAGAGCCAGATGCTTAACCTACTGAGCCACCCAGGCACCCCTATAGCTTTTGCTCTTAAATTTAAGTCAGTGATCCACTCTGTGTTAACTTTTGCAATTGATGTGAGGTTTGGGTTCCAAATTCATTTTTTTGTATGTGAATAATCCAGTTGTTCCAATATTTGTTGGCTCTTTTCTCCATAAAGGTAAAGGTGTATTCCCAGAACTCTCATATCTATTCCATTGATCTGTAGGTCTGTCTTTATGCCATTACCACCGTGTCTTGATTACTGTAGCTCAACTGATTCTTACCCTGTTACTTCAATTTTTACCTTTTGTGTCTTACAATTCCCCGCTTTCACCCCAGCCTGACGGCATTTAAATATAATCACAAATGCTATACCTTCATCTGAGCCTGCATGAATATAAAAACCAGGAGTTAGAATATAAATGCTACAGATTTCCATTTGTTTTATTTTGTTCATCACACTGTACACTTATTAGGGGCAAGAGTATTTTTAGATTCACTGATTTATTAACATTTTATGTTAACTAATGATTGTTTCTGAAATTCTATTTTCTAATTACAGGATAATGGTCATCCTAATGTACCACCAGATGGTCTCTCTTTGAAATCTGTGTCCAGTATAAATATCGATCAGCTTAGAACGAGAAACGAAGAACGGATGCGAAGACTGAATGAATTTCAGAATAAACCGATTAATACAGGTAAATGGCCAAGCTTAATAGACTATATACATAGCACATTCTGTAAGAACTGAAACCTGTTTCCGTGGGAGTTTTCACTGATGGCTGGGGTCAGGGGATAGAGGGAGGAATTCTGAAACCCCTTTGAATTGTAAGGACTAGAACCACAGATACCATCCAGGAAAACCTCGACTTAGGATCAATTTTGCATCAGATTCTTTCTACCAGAGAGGGTACTTTTTTTTTTTTTTTTTAGTGGATTCTAAACGGATGAAGTTTTTACTAAATGTATCTAGGCTTTGCTTTCACCAGGGAAAATGTATTAGTTTCATTATCTCACCTCCCTTATTGAAGTTAGAGATTGTTAGAAATTCACAATTTTTTTTTTTTTTTTTTTTTACTTTTTTTGCTTGCCTTTTGATGCCATAGAGCAAAATAGCCTCAGGTTAGTATTTCTTTTTAGAAGCCAGTGTTTCCATTAGGAGCTTCACTGTCTCATCACTTTGGTGATCAGCAAGTTAAAGCGTGTTCACCAAGCACAGGCAGGCAGGATGGTTCCTTAGGCAGCTACTGACCTCCCTCTATTAGTTTTAGCAAATAGCAGAGTGGTCTTTTGGGACAATTCCTGTTAGTCTGTAAACCTACATCCAATAATTTTCTAATAGCAATTTTCCTACCTTTAACACTTTATTAATTTAAAACTACACTCATACAGTTGGCAGTAGTCCAGGTGATATAAATTGATGGAGCCATGCTTTTCATATCATACCTGAAAAAATGTGGATCAGTGGGAAAACAATTCTTTTAATGTGTACCGAGGATTACCTATTCCTCAATTTCTTTTAGAACCAGTAAGGAGAATATTTAATAGGAATATATTTAAATAATTGAGAGCAAATAGAGCATTTGAAGAATCTCTTTCAGAAGGTTTTCAGCTTCTAAACTGTAACATTGTCCTTTCAAACAGGAGCTTTTTGGTGCGATGTGGATTGATTGCTCATTAAATTGCCTGCACATGTCCCTTTGCTGGGCTAATCCTTCACAGACCGGGAGATGTAATTTAAACAGATTTTGACATCACAGAGTAGGAAGACAGATTTTCCTATTATATCTAGTAAGTAAAAATACAGATAAAGAAGTTGAACACATTTAATTAAAGAATGAACCACAAATTAGGGACTTGCTAATGGAGAAGACCCCAACCTCCTAGATTAGGTGCAGGAATGTAAATAATTTCATCCCCTGTCTGGTGCTTTCCTTCAAGACTTTCTTTCTTTATAGCATTGTTAAAAGATTCGGAGTTATTTCTAAAACTTTGCTAAATTTAAAGCTTTGTAAGGTTGCTTACACTTCTACCAACACCTTACCTGTCTGGTGCCATCTACTTTGCTGTCTTTGGAATTCCTGTGGGTGATGGTACCGTGGAGTCAGTCACCTTATTCACCTGGCCGTTTTTTCTTTTTTTTCCCTGACCTCTAAAATGAAGCATCTGGGGGCGCCTGGGTGGCTCAGTTGGTTAAGCGGCCGACTTCGGCTCAGGTCATGATCTCACAGTTCCTGAGTTCGAGCCCTACGTTGGGCTCTGTGCTGACAGCTCAGAGCCTGGAGCCTGTTTCAGATTCTGTGTCTCCCTCTCTCTGACCCTCCCCTGTTCATGCCCTGTCTCTCCCGGTCTCAAAAATAAAACGTTAAAATGAAGCATCTGGACAGGACAGTACACTGTAGAACACCATAATGTGGAGAAATGCGGGGCTGGAACGGGTTAGATGACAAGAGATCTGTGTTCATGTCACCTCCTTGCCACCAGTGTTACCTGAGTCATGTCCCTCTTGCCTCCTGTAGACGACGAAAGTTCACTGGTTGACCCTGATGACCTGCTGAAGCACACGGGAGACGATGGATCAAACTCTGTAGCGACTGAGCCCTGGCTCCGCCCAGGCACCTCAGAAACACTGAAAGGATTCATGGCAGAGCAACTGAACCAGGAGCAGCAGCAGGTTCCTGGAAAACTAGGCATTTTCAACTGGCAGGGCCTGTCTACTGCCCACGGTTAAATAAATCTGTATTGGACCCAGCAGTGCCTTTTAAGGTGAAAGGAATGTTAAATCTGAACCTTTGGTAATATGTGTGCTACTTTTGGTCACTACCTGAACGTTACTTACACAAGTTCCATCTGTATATAAGGTGTATTTTTCCCATGATGATGTATATGATGTACATAAAAGGCCCTGATTAATTTATATAATGTAGAATTAAACAGAATTATTTTTGCACAATTTTGCCATACATTAGGTGGTAATGAACTCTTGGAATCAACTACCATATGTGCATTATTCTCGTAAGATAAGGTGAATAAAACAAGTGTCTTAACAGTACTGCAAAACCTGAATACTCGTTTGTACATTTGCCATTGTTCTCGTGATTCAAAATGATTTGCTTAATAAATACATTGGTTGTAGTTGTGACTATTTCAGTAGCTAGGTAATGAATCACATGTGCTAGCTACTTCCATGTTATTTATAGCTACTGATTCAGTACAAATGATGGGAATCATAACTGATTTCATTCCCACGAGCCATACACTATCACATCTTTCTGCCTCTATTTTTCTATGAATGAAGGCATTATATTTACTGATTAATATGACTTTACTACTTGATAGAAATAAATTTTTATTGCCAATGTCAATTGCTTAACTGGAACTGAGGTTCTAAACAAGGTGTTTTAGAAGGTGAAGACAGACAAGAACACCCAGGGGTCGACAGAGACTGGAATCCTTGCGGCACCGCCATGGACCCTTGGATAAGTGAGTCTAATCACTCCATTAAATGGTACCTTTGGGAAATAATTCTTTGGTTTTAGCACCATGACCACTGAGAACACCCTCAGATCCTACTTCTTGCACATTTCCATTGGAACTATTGGATAAGTTTACCTCGTGTGAAATTTTACCATTTTAAATTTTAGCTGCATATAAATCTTACTCAATTTTGTACCCTAATCATTGTTTGCTTCACTGTGAAGATTTTTCCTCTCCTATCTTCATTTCAAAGTACCACGAAAGCCTCTTGTCTCCTCTAAGGAGAGTCCTGGTACCATAAAATAAACCACTGGTTCCCAGCTCTAGCATCCAGCTGGGCTTAAAGAGGGCTGTGTCTTGGGGGCACTTTTATAAATGCACTGTTCAAAAACTCATTATCTAGAAGTATAAACAGTTATCCCTCCCCTTTTTTTTTAATGCCGTTGTACCACACAACTCAAACGGACTCCTAGGACACACAATGCCCCCTGGCAAATTGCCCCAAAGGGGACTTCAGCTCTTTTAGCAGATAGTATAGCCTTATTTCGGGTTATTAATACACAAAATGTTAAGGGTTGAGAAGGCAGGATCCCAATGCCAAAAGCTGGAACGAAAATGTCAGAATTAACACTGAATTTGTAGTTCCAGCAAAGAATTCAGCTTAAAAAAAAAAAAAAAATCAATGAAACATGGGGCTGTGGATTACACAGGGTTTGATTGCACTGATGAAATAATCCAAAAACTTTATTGACCTATAACCTGATTAGAATATGCCAGATGAGAATCAATATTGTACAGAAAGTTGTACAGAATTTTTTACATAGAAAACTTTACATCTGTACCATATACATTTTATCCATCTGAAAAAATTTTCTACATCCACTGTTAATACGGAATGCTTGACAATCTTGTCTTTTTTTTTAACCATCAGAGCACAATTCACAGTATGAATACATTTCCAGTAAATCTAACTTCCCCAAACCATGCCAGATTTGTTATTTTAACATATTCAACATTAAATTCTGTACATAGAGTAAAATCTACATCAAGCCCCTCCACCCAAAAGAAAAAAGAAAGTGACAGCAACCTAGATCATTTTGCAGTGATTCAAGTTTCAATCCATGAAGGATCAACTCTATTTTAATGGCTCATCTTTTAGAGGCCCTAAGAGAAGTATATTACAGGTAGTTAGGTCAGTAGGAGTATTTTCTACCTTTTTTGTTGTTGTTGATCATGACAAGTGTCAGCCACAACAGCTTCTGGGCATGTCAAACCTTGAAAATGACCCACCCCTCAAAAGGGCAAAACCAAAATCCCCACAAAATAAAAAAGACAAAGTTCAACCCAAATGTTTAGTGCATTTGACAAAATATTATAGGTATTTAGCAAATGAATAAGAAAATAAAGAAATTAAAATAAAACAGTGCAGGAAGAACTATATAATGTTTAAGATTTTTATATTACAGACCTGCATCTCTGTACATTTTTCACAGAAGGATGATTACCAGTATCTCAGATAGCCTGAGTGTGCAAAAATCTTCAGAATAAGAATACCATAGTTGCTAAATATCTTTTACCATGAACAATAATTTCTTCTTCTCCCCCCAACCCCAATTATAAACATTTTATCCTTCAAAATACAGCTCTCCTGAGTTGTACTTCTTGCAGAAGTTCAAATCTTTACATCTATAGTTCTTTGGGTAAAGTTTTGCTTCCACACCTGCCAAACATATGTGGGGCTCTCCCTGCTGCCAAGGACAGGGAAGGACACGTGAACACAAGCGGACACTGTGGAAAGAGGCTTTCTGCTCAACATGAGCCCAACATGACTAACAGAATCCACCAGATTACTAATAGGGACTGGAGCATTGCAAGTTTGAGTTATAGTTCTGAGCATCTTTACCAGTAACCCTCAGACACTGCAATTTGGAGAAACCATTTTTCAGGTAGGAAACCTCAGCTCCTGGGTCCTTTTGAAGAGCGGAGGGATGTAAACGCCAACAGAAAAATACCAAGTTGCCATCATTGCTTGTTTATTCCAAGTTCCTGTTCAGGTGGCTGTGATATCTGAAAAACTACTCCAATTCGCAGAAAAAATCTTCTAAGAACAGCACGAAGTTCAGGAATCAAGTCAAATTGCATAATTTCACATAAGAGAGGGTAGTAGAATGACGCGTGAGCCTTAAACTGGGGGTGGAAGGGGTAAGAATTTCTCGGTTAGTAGTGCGTGCATTCCAAATCACAGAAGCTCAAAATGCCTTTAGAGTCAAACCACTTTGGGGCCTGCACCAATCAGTGAAGACAGAGGAAATACATCTGCATAAAGCAGTGACTATATTGATTATGGAAACTGAAAGAGATACTTCTCTTTAAAAAGAGAAAAGACTTCAAAAGACTTAATACAAACATTATTCACTTAACCTACCCTTATTTTGGAAAACACTTTCTACTATAGTTCCTTAAACTTATGGTAAACTTTAGTATTTATCATTGTTTTTCCTGGATAATAAGCAAAAGTAAGACCAGCGGGAATCACAGTTGAGTTTTTACAAGCTATGGGTCATTGAAACTACCTTATTTGTTAAAGAAATTTCTAATTTTAGGGAAAATACCTTACTTGCTAAAGAAATTTCTAATTTCTACCTAATACTACAATGTAAAATATGTACTCTTCAGGCAAAGATTATACATTCCACAATTATGGTCTTTGCTAGACTTCTTTAATTTCTGAATACAAGTCACCTGCCTGTTCTCTCTCTCTCCTGCTCCCCACACCCCATGAGGGACAAAGAAGCAGTGTGACAGACTGTGGCATGAAAGCTTGTAGTGGAATCAGACGGACTACGCTTTGGAGTCCTTCCTGGCCCCGTGGCTGCTCATGCCTTAGGTCACTTCTCTAAGCTTTATCCAGCCTGGGAGTCAGATGGGAATGCATGTGGACCAGAGCATATGACTTGGGATGAACATCTGTATGGCACCAACTGACACTGCACGGCCTCTATGGGGTCCCATGGCCCAAATCTCAGGCCACCTCACTGCATTTTTAAACCTATTCAGGGATCACAGCAACCCGCTTCCATTTATGTGAGCTAGTTTAGTTTTAAAAGTGAAATACATATTTTTGCCAATCTGACATCTGTATTTATATTCACGTATTTTTAATTAATCTTCATTTCTACTTTCAAATTCTCAAAGGAATTTATGGCCCATTCACTAGGGGCTCTGTGTCACATGGAACTGATAAATATGCCAAAGGAATGGCTGAGGCCTGGGGCCCAGAAATAGCCTTGGGTAGGGGGCAGAGTACAAGCCAGGGGTTGGGCAGAACAGCAGTTTTCAAAATGGGGCCAAAGGAGAGACTTCAAGGGTCAGGATGGAAATTGCACAGTGTGGGGGAGTCAGTGGCTTGTCAGAGTGTCCTAAAGATTCTGATTCCTTCCTTACTGAATCCGGTACAGAGTCACTAATTAGAGAACAAAGCAGGGTAAGGAGGGAGAAGAATGAAGGGCCAATGAGCACAAGGGCCACGGCGGCCCAGGGCAGAGCAGCACTGTGGCCTGGACCTTGCTTGATCTACCTCTGAGCAGTGGGTCTGCAACCCTGTGCCCCTGCCTCCCACTTGAGTGTGCTGCTGCTCAGGCTAGAAATGCAGGGCTGGAAAAAAATCTCTCATACTTACCCTATTATCACTTATCTTTAGAACTTTAGTTAGAAACAAAAGCAGTAAGTTAGTCCAGGCTTCCCGGTGACTTTCTGATGTTAGAGTAAGGAAGTAACTTAGGGCTTCACTGCAGACACTGTAACAGAAAAGGCTCATTTTACATGTGCTTATGTACCTGCTGCTATGGATGTTCACAGATCAAGACCAGTGCGGGCAAGGTGGATAGGGACTTTACTATTAGGAACTAGTTAGATTCTGTCTGCAAACTTTACTAGATTGTCAACATAAATGTGTGCTTTTCAAATTAGGAAGAAAAGCAGACATAAGAAGCCACTGTAGTTTATCAGGAAATTCACATTTTACTCAAAGTCTCACTGAATTTCGGAGCCCCTGTGCAGTAGCACCTGCCCAAGCCCGGCGTCAAGAAACTTGGGCTGAAATTTGGGGTGGCTCTTCCCTTTACTCACTGTGAAGGTGTAGATACTCTGGGTCTTAGGAGTCTCATCAGTAAAATGGGCAAATAGGGATTAAGTCATCTCTTAAAACTCTAAAATGTATTTAATTGGTCTCTGAGAACATCTATTCCCTGTGAACACACAAAAATATCATGCAAAAGACAGCATTCTTTCTGAATGACATGATTCTTAGCATGAACTTAAAATTTAAGTCGTCATGATGTAAAAAGTGAATGCAAAAAAAGTAACACTAACAAAACTCTAAATATTTTTTTTTTAACTGAATGCAGGCAGGCAGGTTTCACTTTCACAAATGATCAGTTTGTGAAAATGGAGTTATGTGGCATGAAAAAGCCTAAAAATGACGAAGTTTTAACTTTTAAGAGAGCACACTTTTTCCTTTGTCCTGCAGCAGCAGCAACAGACATGATTTGCTCATGTCTCCCCAACTGTGCACAAGTACGTTTATCTAGGAGACTGTATTTAATTTTCACAATCTCTTCCTTACACTCTAATATTTGCATGGCACTGCAGTGGGGCTGGGCTGTGGACTCTGCCCCGAGTGCAAACCTAGCGGTCCTTTCCTACTCTGTGCCATGGAGCCATGTGAATCAAAGACAGAAACTCAACCAAGAGTCTTACTTTAAAAGCCTTTGCTGGACCTCTTCCCAGGCACTAACCCGGCTCTCATCCATGTACATCCGGAAGAGAATGCGCAGCCCACAGGCCAGGCTGCTCGTCTCCTGCTTCAGAAGGTTAGGTTTGGATTTGCCTTTGAAACCTGCAGAAAAGGGAAGTCTCCAGGATTAACTTGGGAAGGCATCTTACAGAAAGAAAGGCAAATACAAAGCAACGTTTGGGCTGGGAAAGTAGAACTCTTCAAATGAAACTGCCCTGATGAGCTCCACATAGCCTGCGCCAGGGCTCCTGGATGAACAGGGCAGACCACTCAGCATGGAGATGGTTTTCCAAGGTCGTCAGCAGTGCAAAGTGCCCACTGCGTATGGACACACGGAGCCTGGTGGCTTTAGCAGGAGAATTCCCAGTTGAAAGGTAGAAACAACTTTGGTTGAACTACTCTTTCCAGAAGTCAGGTTAAAGAGGGAAGAGGATGAACAAAGCCATGAGCTTCATTAGGAATTAAACAATCATTTTAGATTAAGTAAATATGCAAATGTAAAGTACCCAACACTATTTCACAGAGTTTGATGTTCAGTAAATATTGTTTTGCTGCATATTCTGCCTCTCACTCTTCCAGCACTGTTTTGTACATAATAGGTACCAAGGAACTATTTCTTAAATAAAAAATTGAATGTCAATATAATTGTTATAAAGTTGTTTCATTTAAAAAAAATTTTTTTTAACGTTTTTATATATTTTTGAGACAGGGAGAGACAGAGCATGAACAGGGGAGGGTCAGAGGGAGGGAGACACAGAATCTGAAACAGGCTCCAGGCTCTGAGCTGTCAGCACAGAGCCTCACGCGGGGCTCGAACTCACGGACTGCGAGATCGTGACCTGAGCCGAAGTCGGCCGCTTAACCCACTGAGCCACCCAGGTGCCTCAAAAGTTGTTTCATTTAAAGATTCCAACTTGTCCAAAAATAAATTTGCCCACCACCGCCCCCCCCACCCCAAAACATTCACTTCCATTCTGAGGTGTGGCCACTCCCAGGTAAGTATGGAGAAGTCACTGGAATACAGATGCAGGATCTCATGTTTAGGACTGTCATATGCTTTTTCTCATAAAACAGCAGCTTTTAGTATGCTGACAGTATCAACAGGAAGGCCCACGCTGGGTGAACAAGATGAAAAAATGGTCAAATCAAAGAACAAGTTGATTAAACAAGGGGGAAACAAATCTCCCCCAGCAGTTAGCTGGCTTAGTGTAGATCAGACAAAGGCCTGGCTATCGATTCTGGCAATCGGACTGCCTTCCGATTATTACTGTTAAGGTAAAAAGTTCACACGGTGAAAGCCATAGACCTGAAGCATACAAACCATGAATTCTGATCCATGTATACAGCCCCAGTGCACAAGCACTAATGGTGAACATTAAAGTGTGACCCCTGCCCAGCTTACCTGCTTTCCATAAAGCAGTCCTCTGTTCGTTGTTGGAATTAAATGCTTTTGCAAATCTATGTGACTCTAATAAGCAGTCCAGTAGCTTAAAAAGTTGTTGTGATGTTAAAAAGCGGTACATTCCTTGGTCTTGAGTATCAACTCGAACATCAAAGTCCACGGCATCTCTCTTTGGAAAAACAAAGCACCACAGCACGCGCACACACACAGAGTCACAAATTTTAGTAAATTTAGAACTCCGTGCTCCCCCAAAGATCAGCTTTACGAGCAAGCCACAGAACTTAATCTTTTCTAGCTCAATAGAAAATAGGAAAAGGTCCATCTTTTGTTATTACATTTCCTGAGCCTTTATGTTCCATGCATCCTAGTCACCAGGCACCACCTGCTATCTTCCCAATTCCCTTCCTAATTCCTAACTCCAGGAGCTCCGCCCCTACCACAGCCTACAGCCCTCACTGTTCCTCACCCCCATCAGGTCCTCACTTGTCTACTTCACCAGTTTGGATTCCAGGAACTGCAGTTATAATTGCTCTCTTGCATAATCCCTCACTCTTTTTAGATTAATTGGCTGGCAAAACTGCCTACTCCACGTCTATACCCACACAACAAACATAACGGGCGAAAACAGACTGATTTTAAATCCAGCGGGCTCTGGGTGGTGCCTAAGCAATCCTGCACTGCCTGAGTCCACTCTCTAGATGATTAACTCATGTTTTCACTTCTCTCCTCAAGTATCTAAAATTCTCCTCCCACTTCATTTGGTAGAGGATTTTTCTTCTCTCAATGAGAAACGCAGAAGCTATCAGAAGAGACCTCCCGCAAACTCCCACTGGCAAACGGACCAACCTTCCTGTGTTAAGAGCTACATACTTTGCTTGCTTTCCTGTCACAATGCACCAACTGCCTGTGCTTCTAACCCCCCGGGGACCGGCCCTAGATGCCACCCCCATTCACTCAAAAAGACAGCAACTGTCCCTCTTTCTGTGTTTCTCTCTTTCCTGAAGAATTCTCATCAGTGAAAATGCTGTAATATTGCCAATCTTAAAGACAAAAACAAAGCAAACCCTTCTCCTGACCCTTTCATCTTCCTCCAGCAATTATCCTATTTCTCTGTACCCCTTTACGACAATATTCGACACAATTATCAAATATTTGCTGTCTGCAATTCCTCTCGTCTCTGGTACCCATTTCAATAATGCTTTTGTCCTCAACATTACAATTAAGCACAATGTCAAGGTCACTGAAGTCCACCAAATTGCTCGAAGGCAACTCTCAGATGAAATATTACTTTAAAAAAAAAAGAAAGGAAAAAAAAATATTACTTGACCCACTGAGCATCTGACAGAGATGATCACATCCTTCTTAAAACATCTTTTTCATTTGGCTTCCAGGACACCACTGTCTCCTGCTCTCTCTCCCTTGCCTCATGGATTCTTATTCTCAGGCTCTTTACCAGCTGCCTTATCACCAGGAGCTCTGACCATGGAAGCCCCTGGGCTCAATACCCAACCGTCCTCTCAGCCCCGCCCACACTTATTGCCTGGAGGATATCGTTTAGTCCCAAGGTTTAAAATGACATTTATGTGATGAAGAGCCCCCAAATCAAGTCTCTAGCTTGACCTCTGCTCTGAGGCCCAGACTGTGAAAGCCAACTTCCTATTCAACATAAAAGCAGCTGTCCTCACACCCCCATACCTGGGCTGCAGCTAGGTTTTCAGCATCTTCCTTCTTACTTGTGGCTGGGAAGAACACAATGTTGTCGATAGTCTGGATGAGTTCCAGCTGCACAACACATTTAATCAACAGGGCGGCAAACAATTTTTGTTCTGGAAATTCTGTGAGGAAACCCACCCCAATGCACATGCAAACAAAAATTATTTTGAATCCTTTATAATTTCTATGACATTACAATGCTTAAGGAAACATTCATATGAATGAAGGTTACTTGCACACATCACACTGAGTACATACTGCCTTTGCACATAAACACCACTCAGTCTCATCAATTTTTAGAAAAGCCTCAGGAAAGTAATTTTTTAAATAAAAGTATTCTCCATGACTTAGAACAGTAAATAATGTCCAAAAAGGTCCCACTGCAACTTTAAGAAGATTTAAGTTATTCTTTAATAAAATGCAACAAATGCATTAAAAGCTTAATTAAAAAAAAAAAGCTAATAGCATTTACTGGAACTCAAGTTTGACCTTTGAATATAGGTAATATAAAGCCTATACCAAAAGAAAACAACAGGAACCAGATCTGCGAGAAAGGAAGGAGAGACAGCCACAAATTCTGATAAGTGGGACAATACTGCAGGTTAACCAGAGCACGTTTTATTTGGATCCAGGTTAGAAGTTGTAGCCAAAATGACCTTATATTTTCAAATGGATCCGTAAGCAAAGAAGTCTATAAAAAGTTATGCCAAGTGCATGATCACAAAATGCTCTCCACAGGTGAAATGAAACATAACTACATTCCTCTAGCCGGATGAATTTGCTCAACAAGACACAAGACTGTTTCTGACAATCCACAGCCCATAAGGTCATGTTCATAGAAGAATTTCCCATTTCACTGACCATCCCAGTTAAGCAAATGCAAAAGCACAAGGTTAGGAAAGAGGACTCAACTACTGAGATACTGCAAGAGCTTGGCAACACTGACACGTGGCTGCAATGATGGCCCCAGGCCATACCTCAATCCTGGGATGTCCAGAGCAGCTAGCTCTTCCAGGGAGCTTTCCAGGAGGCAGATGACTGCCTAGGGGGAGCAGCCTGGAAATCGCTCTCCGGGCAATCACTCAGCATTACAGACTTACAATCCTTCAGTCTCTACTTTTGCTTTTATTACAAATTCGTTTTGTGGCACCAATTTGTGGAATGCAAATTCATATTTTAAGGGCTTTAGGGGTAGCAAAACAATTTGCATAAATTTCTTCTTGAGGTCATTAATAAAGACTCCTTTCCAGGTAGTTTTCAGAAATGCTGGAGTGCGTAACACTTCTTACTAGATCTCATGTCAAACAAAAAGTAAAACAAAGACACCACAAATCCCACAACTGTCTCCTCTTCAGTATCTTCTTCCTAATCCTTCACCTCAGTCAGAGCTGACAAGTACCAGTCAGTCATTCACCTCCCTCATTCAAGTCCTAAACTCTGTCCCTAGAGCAGGAGACTCCTGGCAGCACAGGTGGAACTCTCAATGAGACTCGAGAGTTAGGCTGATGTCTGACGAGATGTTTTCTCATCGGTTCCAGCATCAGCCACTCAAGGGGAGAAAGAGCTGTCAGCAGGGTGAACGGACAGAATGGCTGACGAGACTCCGCTCTGAGTGGGTAAGGCTGGGCCTCTCCAGGATCTGTAGTCCTGGGAGGAGTCCAGATCTCCTGCCCAGGATCTGTAGTCCTGGGAGGCTACAGATCTTAACTTTAGACTCACTAGCAATGACCAGCAGCATGTTTGGACAGATTTTATAACGAGGGCTGACACTGCCAGGGTTATAGTAGGTGCCCATTTCACTGGTTCACCAAAGCTAAACAAGATTCACTACGTGGGACAGCAGGCACTGAGATGAGACTAGATGGGGTGGTGGTGGTGTTTTCTTAACGTGTACAGAAAGAACGTGTACAGGAAGAACGAGATAGCTGCCCCTCGGACAGGGCGAAATACTCAGGTGTGTGCTGTGATTCTTTCCCCTGAGCAGGACACAGCAGACGGTCTCTCTTCCACTAAGTTGAAAGGGCTCATGGGGACATGGTGGCCATTTGTCCTTCCTCTAGCTCCACCTATTCTGAATCAACAATTCCATGGCAAACTTTTCCTAAAGAACTTAAAGGAGATAGAGGGCAGGACATCTGATAGTAGGAAACAAGCCTGGGCCCTCGGCTCTGGGTATGGGGAGCAGCACACAGCTCCAGTTAAAGGTGTTTCCCTAGATTAGCCACGTGAAGACTTTCTAATGTGTGATGACCACATCCTTACTTTGTAAGGCTCAAGTATATTTAAATTCAGTCTTAGGGCTGAGAGAGAGAAGAGCCACTCACTATTCTGTCCTTATGGCATGTTCCAGTGCAAAGCTGTCGTGGATTCCTGCACGAGATATGCTGTTCTCCAGAGAACAGGAATAAAAAATGAAAATCAGCCACTCACCACTACCCATCTCCCTCTCCCCTTTAAGAGGTTAGCAAAACACCGTGACTGAAGCCAGAAGCTCTGTCTTCTCACAAGAACAAGTATAAGAACCTAGGATTCATAAAAAAAATTCCCTGAAAAAAAAAAATTAACTCAAAATGGATCAACAACCTAAATGTAAGGGCTAAAAGTACAAAACTCTTAAAACATTGGGGAAAACCTTCATGACCTTAGTTCTGGCAAGTGATTCTTAGCCATGACACCAAAAGCATGAGCAAGAAAAAACAGGTAAATTGGACTTCATCCGAGTTAAAAACTTTGTGCATCAGATGTTATTAAAGAAATGATAAGAACTATACAACACGAGAAAATAAATTTCTGCAAATCATGTATGTGATACAGGTATAGTATCCAGAGTGTGTAACAAACTTACAATTCAACTACAACAAGACAACCCAATTTAAAAAAGAGCAAAGGACATAAATATTTCTCCACAGAAAACAAACAAATGGCAATAAGCACATGAAAAGATGCTTAACACCACTAATCATCAGGGAAATGCACATCAAATCTACGATGGGGTACCACTTCACACCCACTAGGATGGTCATTTAAAAAAAAAAAAAAAGAAGTGATGGTGAGGATGTGGATACATTGGAATTGCTAGTTGGAATGCTACTGTGGAACATGTTTTAGTGGTTCCCTACAAAGTTAAACATAGAACTATCCTATAATATGACCCCAAAATTCCACTCCTGTGTGTACAGCCAACATAATTAAAAACAGGTACTCAAGTTATACTGTACACAGACATTCACAACAGCATGATGATAACCAAAAGATAGAACAAACCTAAACGGCCATCAGCAAATGACTGGATAAACAAAATGTGATACATATCCAAACAAATGACAACTGGTCATAAAGAAGTATCAGTCACTGACCAATTTCACAGTGTGGGTGGACCTTAAAAACATTATGCTAAATAAAGGCCAGACATAAAAGGTCATATACTGCATGATTCTGTTTATATGAAATATAGCAAATCTATAGACCAAGAAAGCAGATTAGTGGTTGCTAGGGGCAGGGGAAGGGGAGAGTAAGAAGGAATAGCATTAATGGGTGGGGAGTTTTCTTTTAGCGTGATAGAAACATTTTGGAACTAGACAGAGGTGGTGATTGCACAACACTGTGAATGCACTGAACTGTTCACTTTAAAATGATTACTTTTCTTATGTGAATTTCACCTCATTTTATAAAAGCAACTATAGTTGTCCTGTTTTCCTCTAGGAACGGGGTAGTTTTCCCTTGGTATTATAATTTCCTTATATAAACAAAGCTAGATCAATTTTGCAAAAAATAGAAAGGTTTGCCCTTCTTTGTGACAAGTACTAAGAAGGTGAGCAGAAGACATCGTGTGGGGCAGTCGAGTGGAAAGAAGGTCGGCTTCTCAGGAAGCTGGGTGCCCCTGCTCGGAAGGCACTATAGAGAAAGGCCCATCAGGCCCTATTTTTGCAGAAAGAATATGAGGCTGACATGCAGGAGAGAACAGGGAGAAGAGAGTCAGGTGCTCAACACAAACATTAAGCACTTGTGGAAAAAGCTGGTACTGCAGGTGTTAGCGAAATGTCCAACTTGGAGCAAATGCAGTAACAAAGTGACCACACAACCAATTACAGTATATATTTGTTAATAACAAAAGTAAAAGCAAACATTTCATCCCTTTCCTACATAAAACAAAACACACTATTTTTACTAGGAGAAATAACTCACTTGCTGTATGTTTAATTTTGCTGACTTCTTCGTTCACAGTAGAGACAGAAGCCAATGGTGCTTGCTGTCTATTATCTGCAGATCTTGGTTGAATAGAATCATGAATATCTACAGATTTCTGTGATATTGTATCCTAATAAAATAAAAAATTCCTTGTAAGTACAACAAATCTTAAGGATGAAAACAGTTTCTAGTATGCTGTTTTTGAAAACAATTACATGGGTCACTATGAAAAGGACGTTCTACACAGTGATTACAGACAAAATGGGGAAATTATTTAAAGTTACCTATGCACAGGTAAGAGCTGATAGCCTTTAAGAGAAAAGCTTCCTTTCTGACCCTCGATGGTCTCAGGTCTGGTACCACCCAAAAGCAACAGATAAAAATGCTAAGCTTCATTGTATGGAAAAACCAATCAGGGATACCCAGGACTCTTCATGCAGTCGAAACAGAACATGTATGTGGCAGAGGTGGGATAGGTTTCTGCAAGCTCTGTGTAGGTGGAGCTCAGGAAAGTTTTGTAGGGGTGAGTTTAAGGAAAGATGTTCCGTCATCCAAGGAAATGGCGACCAGAAAGATCAGTGAGAAGGTGACTAGGAGTGTGGTGTCATGAGAGAAGCTCAACATTCAAGTCAACACCAGACTTTGGCTCCAGGATTAGGTATAACCTTGGAAAAGCAATGAACACTACTGAGCTAGGGTTTTCTGATCTGAAAATGGAGAGGACCTTTCCTAGTAGGTTATGAGGATAATAAATGCAAAGCACTGGCACAGTATCAGACAATATATGATAGCTGTCAATACTATTCTGGCTTTATTTTGTTACAGCAATACAGCATACCAGAAAGAAGCCAGAATGTGTTTTCCAGAGGAACTGAGAATTCTGACTCAACAGTTTTAGCTGGAAGTGAACTCACCTGGGTTTCTGAAAGGAAGACAGGGGGCTGTGTTCCCAAGGAACAGTGCTAATCAAAATGGTATTTTAACTTAGACTTAAAATATCAGTTTATGATTTTTCATTTGCTCTTCTGTATAAAATGGGGATAATGTACCAAATCGGGTTCAAAAAATTTCTAAAAGGATCATGTGTAAAAATATTTTTTAAACAGTGATGTGCTACACAAATCTAAAGCCATATTATTATTGTTATAACTGTTCTTAATTATCTTTGTATTTTTCATAAGCATTTAACAAACAAGAGGCCTTTAATAATAATTACATAGATCCAGAAGACTCATTGGGTAATTTCTTTGACCATGACGGCCTATAATACACTTTTAAGTAAAAAGTTAAGTGGAAGTGGGGCGATTGAGTGGCTCAGTCAGTTAAGCATCCAACTTCAGCTCAGGTCATGATCTCACAGATTGTGGGATCGAGCCCTACGGCTCCATGTTGAGAGTGTGCAGCCTGCTTGGGATTCCTGCTCTCCCTCTCTCTCTGCCCCTCCCAAGTTTGTACTCTCTCTTTCTCAAAATAAATAAACATTAGAAGAAAAACTTAAATGGAAGAATGTATATAGCAACACTTAATTTATAAATCCTTTAAGGGAATGTTTATTTAAAATTAACTATTAAAAGAAAATGTCTCAGGGCACCTGGGTGGCTCAGTCGGTTAAGCGTCCGACTTTGGCTCAGGTTGTGATCTTGCAGTCCGTGGGTTCGAGCCCCACGTCGGGCTCTGTGCTGACAGCTCAGAGCCTGGAGCCTGTTTCAGATTCTGTGTCTCCCTCTCTCTGACCCTCCCCCATTCATGCTCTGTCTCCCTCTGTCTCAAAAATAAATAAAGGTTAAAAAAAATTAAAAAAAAATATATAAGCAAATGTCTCTTTTTAACTTGTATGTTTTTTCTTGAGAGAGAGAGTGAGAGTGAGTGAGCATGTGCACACGGGGAAGAGGGACAGAGGGAGAAAGAATCTTTGCAGGTTCCATGCTGAGCATGGACCGGGATGCAGGGCATGATCCCACAACCCTGGGATCCTGGCCTGAGCCAAAACCAAGAGTCAGACACTCAACTAACTGAGCCACCCAGGTGCCCCAGCTTGTACATTTTAGTAAGTATATTTCAAGGGGGAGATTAATAAGGTGATAGAATAAAAAAATGTATTATCTTACTGAATATAAGTGAAAGCACTAGTTTTTGAATTCTGTGGGTCATTGGCTCGTTTGAACATTCTCATGATCCCTAAAAAGCTTCTCCCCAGAAAACTAAATGTGCACAAAAACTAGGTCACAGTATTGGGAATTTAAAACTTCTCCTTTGTATCAGAGGAATCTTTTAATGTTAGGCATACTGCATTCTCAGTTTTTCTGATCAACCAATTAAAGATGATTTTTTGGTAATTCTGCATTTTTTAGAACAGCTGTGAACCAGATGTATGCCCACACCTCTCCTTTTAAAAAGAACTCTTTAATGGAAAAGGAGGAACTCCGATGAAAGAAATCTCTATGTATCGAAGTGGAGACATCTCTTAGATATTCCAAACATAACATGTTAGTCTCCAAATAAAATTTCATTTTTTGAGAAAACTATATGTAAATTTATATACTGTATATATAAATGTATAGAAAAGAGCTGGAAGGATATACACCACAATATTAAACCCTGGAGTTGCAGTGGAAGGGTGCAGTATAAAAAGGGCCTTGCATTTTTTTTTACCCTATTTTCTTCTGTAGTTTTTTTTTTTTAACAATAACTGGGTATTTTTCTATTTTTAATATTGAAAAAATAGTCCTTCACCAAATCAGTGCTGGATATGCACCTGTGCTGGACTGTCACACGCTCACATTGCTTGCAAGTTTGCTGAAACGAAGAAGACTGACTTGTTGCTCTGGGGAAAAGGTGGAAGATGGCCCTAAATTCTTGAAATCTGGTGGTGCCGCCATCGTTCACATGGTTCCTGGCAAGACTATGTGTGTCGAGAGCATACTCTGGGAGAGGAGACAGACAGCTGCTGTGGGTCATCATCAAAACAGTGGACAAGAAGGCAGCTGGAGCTGGCAATGGGACCAAGTCTGCCCAGAAAGCTCAGCAGGCTACATGAGCGTCACCCCCAGTAACGCCACCCCTATCTTTTTTTTTTTTTTTTTAATGTTTATTTTTGAGATACAGAGAGAGACAGAGCATGAATAGGGGAGGGGCAGAGAGAGAGGGAGACACAGAATCCTAAGCAGGCTCCAGGCTCTGAGCTGTCAGCACAGAGCCCAATGTGGGGCTTGAACCCACGAACTGTAAGATTATGACCTGAGCCGAAGTCAATGCTCAACCAACTGAGCCACCCAGGCGCCCCAATGCCACCCCAGTCTTATTCAGTGGTGGAAGAACGTCTCAGAAATGTTTGTGTCAATTGGCCTTTTAAGTTTAACAGTAAAAGACTGGTTAATGGTAACAATGCATCGTAAAACCTTCAGAATGTTTTGTGGACCATTTGTGTGTGTGTGTGTGTGTGTGTGTGTGTGTGTGTGAGTGTGTGTGTGGCAGTTTTAAGTTATTAGTTGTTTTTTTTTTTAATTTTTTTTTTAACGTTTTATTTATTTTTGAGACAGAGAGAGACAGAGCATGAACGGGGGAGGGGCAGAGAGAGGGGGAGACACAGAATGGAAGCAGGCTCCAGGCTCTGAGCCATCAGCCAAGAGCCTGACGCGGGGCTCGAACTCACTGACAGTGAGATTGCGACCTGAGCCGAAGTCGGACGCTCAACTGACTGAGCCACCCAGGCGCCCCAAGTTATTAGTTTTAAAATCACTACTTTTTAATGGAACAAACAGCTTGGCCAAAAATATGTCACAGAATTTTGAGACCCATTAAAAACAAGTTTAATGAGAAAAACAAAAATAAATACAAAGTAGTCCTTCAGTGCACAGCAAGATATACTCGGCTGAGAATGGCATTAGAAAATACCATAATTTCTTAGCAAACTATAAGTCGTAGAGAGAAGAGAAAGAAAAGGAAAGCAGGGTGCAAGAAGCAGTAGATCTCAGAAGGGGTGGCAGCAGCAGCTCTGGAAGGAGCCACAGAGAGGGTGAGGCGGTCCTGAGGGGCCCCGCTGGCTCACCCCAAGGAGCCCTGCAGCAGCCCAGGCACTGAGCACTCACCTGGCACATGCCGTTCCAACAGCTTTCTGTGCAGTGAATGCCCTGACCTAATTCTCATCACAAGACAACTCTAACACGAGGTCAGGTAACTTGCTGAGGCCACAGAGCCAGTCACTGCACAGTCAGGATTTTATTTTGGGGCTGACTCTAAAGCCCACACTGCAAATCACTATACTATACAGCAGAGGCAGAAAAACCAAAAGGACACAAAACAAGCAAGGAGTGGGCCAATTTTGAGAAAAACAGGAAACAGAGTAAGCTCATTCTGGGCTTAAAACAGGACTTCGTAAGTGGAGTCTGTGATGAACAGACCAGTCCTGCAGATCGGGATCATGGAGCAGCGTGCCCCCAAGGTTCCAGATGTGACAGCTCTCTGGAGACAAACTCACAGTAGTACTTTACTATGAAATCTAAGTTTTAGTCATTGACTATTAGTTAAGAAATTTAAAAGTTGTGGGGGACAAATCAACCAATGGACGCTAATATGCTCCTGCTGGTGTCCTGGGTTTAAAACTGAATAAGCCCGTGGGCACCTGGCTGGTTCAGTTGGTTGAGCAGCCAACTTTGGCTCAGGTCATGACCTCCTGGTTCACGAGTTCAAGCCCTGTGTTGGGCTCTATGCTGACAGCTCAGAGCCTGGAGCCTGCTTCAGATTCTGCCCCTCCCCCATCTGTGCTCTATTTCTCAAAAATAAATACAAAAACATTAAAAAAAAAACAAAACCTGAATAAGGCCAGATTAGAGAATAGCACTGTTTCAATGGTAATTTCCTGATTTTGTTAACTGCACTGTGGTTACGTAAGATTTTTTTTTTCTTCTTCCAAAGGAAAAACAGAGTAAGGAACTTAGGGATAAAAGGACATCTTATTTTCAAAGAACTCAGAAAGTCTTGGGGGTGGGGTTGATGAGTGAGAGAAAAAGTAAGGAGGGAGGGAGGAAATGATAAAGCAAATACAGTGAAATGATAACATCTGGAGAAACTTGGGTGTCATGTTAGTTTTATGTGTCAACTGTCTAGGCTAGAGTATCCAGTGATTAATACAAGTGTTGCTGTAAAGGTACTGTGTGAATGTGGTGAACATCTACAGCCAATTGACTTAAGTAAAGGAGATGATCCTCAATAATGTGGCAGAGCCTCACGTGATCAGCTGAAAGGCCGTCAGCAGCTCCTGCCCAGGGCTTTCCAGTCTGCCCTACAGATTTCAAATTATTGGCCCTAATAATTACATAGCCAATCCTGTGAAATTTAAATAAAAACATATAGATATGTATGTACATATATCATACACGAACAAATATATATGTACAGACAGAAACAGATATTTCCTGCTGGTTCTACTTCACTGGTACAACACTGATGGATACAGATTTTGGTACCATGAAGTGGGGGTGGAAGTGATTTTGGAACTGGGTAATGGTAGAAGCTAGAAGAGTTTTGAGGCATATGACAGAAAAAGCCTACATTGCCTCAAAGAGACTGTTAGTAGCAATATGGACATTAAATGCAATGCTGGTGAGGATGGAGAACGAGGTAAAATGCATGTCAGAGAAATCTTCTGTCATCCTAAAGAATACATATAATGGTCATGAATAGAATGCTGACAGAAATATGAATGTTAAAAGTTATTCTAATAAGATCTCAGAAGGAAATTGGGACTATGTTACTGGATAATGGAAGAAAGGCAACAGTAAAATCTTAGTGTGTGAGCATAACTCCGTCCGGAAACATGCTTATAATCCAAAGCACTCGGGGCGCCTGGGTGGCTCAGTCGGTTAAGTGGCCGACTTCGACTCAGGCCATGATCTTGCGGTAAGTTCGAGCCCCGCGTCGGGCTCTGGGCTGACCGCTCAGAGCCTGGAGCCTGTTTCAGATTCTGTGTCTCCCTCTCTCTGACCCTCCCCTGTTCATGCTCTGTCTCTCCCTGTCTCAAAAATAAAATAAATGTTAAAAAAAAAAAAATTAAAACAACAACAACAACAACAACAACAACAAAGCACTCGTGTATCAAAAGTGAGTTTCAAGAACCACTGGCTCAGTTGTGATCATGTGATATATGGTGTCATGTACTACTCATTTATCAAGTTAAAATTTATTAGAAATGTTTGCCTGTCTTGTGGACAGTCGCAGAACAAGTTACTTGCAATCCAAGGTTTTCTGTACGTGTTATAAACTGGCAGAAAACTTAGCTAAATTGTGTTGTATACTACTGGGTGGAAAGCAGAACTTGTAAGTGATGAACTTGCATATTTAGCTGAGGATATTTTCAAGCAAAAGGTTGAAGATACGGCCTGGTTTCTCCTTGGTGTTTACAGAAAAATGAGAGGATACACAGATACACTGAGGAAGAAATTACTAACTAAAAAGGAACTAGCACTTGATAATTTGGCAGGATCTTGGCCTATCCAGACTGCAAAGGATGCTAAAAGTGGAAAACTCGTTGTTATGAAAGCATTTCTTGGGACAGCAAGACAACTTTTTGTTGAAAGACATTAGGTACGTGGATCCAACGGATCCAATCAAACATCTCAGCAGAAGCCAAGGAGAGAGAGGAAGTTATCCACAAAGGATCCACGAATAAACCTCTTGACACACACAAGAGACCCACAGGGATTTTAAGAATGATTTACCGGTAGAAACACAGCCAGCCTAGACTGAGAAGGACAGACTTGGGACAAAATGAAGGAAGGTTATCAGCCTTCTGGGATTCTACAGGCAGGAAATGGGCTGATGGAGCTGCATGGCTGCAAACATGTGCTAACCTGTAAGAAGTAATGATTTAGAGAGCAGACCTGCAGGATCACAGGGAGGAGCCATGGGCCCAGAGGGCAGAGCATCAAGACACAGAGAATTATCCTCAGGCCTTGAAACTTAATGGAATTTACCCTGTTGGGTTTTCAACTTGCTTATTAGGGCCAGCTACCCTTTTATTCCTGCCAATTTCTCCCTTTTGGGATGACAATGTTTATCCTATGCTTGTCCCACCACCTGTAATGCGTTTACAGGTCCACAGATGGGGAGGGATGACGCCCCAGAAGAGACCACATACCTAATCTAGATGGCTGTGATGATGAGATTTGGGACTTTTGATATGATGTTTAGAACAGATTTTGGACTTACTGATGCCATAATGAGTTGAAACTTTGGGGAATATTGGGAGGGGGTGAACATACTTGGCCTGAAAGATGAACATTAGTTTCTGGGTGCCAGAGGGCAAACTGCAATAGGTTGAACAAACAGTGGCTCTAAAAAGGTACGTCTAAGTTGTTACCTCTGGTACTTATGAAGGTTACTTAGAAACAGGGTCTTTAAAGACGGAATTAAGTTAAAGAGTTTGACATGAGACGGCTTATATCTTATCTTACAGACATAAGAAGGCTAGTGTCCTTACAAGAGAAAAACGCAGACAGGATACATACAGATTTGACATCATACAGCCATCTGAAGATGGGGGCAGAGACTGGAGTGATGTGTGTACAAGTCAATGCATGCTAAGGGTTGACAACAGCCACCAGAAGCTGGAAAAGGCAAAGGATTCTCCCTTAAAGCCTCTGGAGGGAACGTGGCCTTACTGATGCCTTAATTTGGGGCCTTTGGCCTCCTGAACTGTGAGACAACAAATTTCTGTTGCTTTAAGCCACCAAGGTTGTGGTAATTTCTTGTGACAGACCTAGGAAACAAATATATTGGGTGAATCATATATTAGAATTCTTTGTAATATTTCTTTTAGGTCACACTGTATCCAAATTAAAAGTTTAAAATAAATACCCAATAATGTCTTTAGCTTGGCATGGAAATCCTTTTACATAACCTCATACCTGCCTCTTAAAACTCTGGACATTCTATTACTCTATGTCTCAGACCACCTGTATTATAAAATAATTTAAAATACCTCCTTCATGGCACTTACAGAAATAAATTTTAGCCACCTGGGAAATTCACCACCATGAAATTTAACCTAAGAATTCTCTGCACAGTACATTTATGCCATCTTTTTATTTATTTTTTTTTAATTTAAAAAAAAGTTTTTTTAATATTTAGAGAGAGAGCATACGAGAGGGGGAGGACCAGAGAGAGAGGGAGACAAAGAATCCAAAGCAGGCTCTAGGCTCTGAGCTGTCAGCATAGAGCCCAACATGGGGCTCGAACCCACAAACTGTGAGATCATGACCTGAGCCAAATTCAATGCTTAACCGACTGAGTCACCCACGTGCCCCTATGCTATATACCTGGACTCATATAAAAGAATTTGGCCCATCAGAAAATTACTTCTCAAGAACAATTTTAAATATGCCTTATTTATGAAAACTTACCAGCTGCTTTTCACTCACAGGAGACAGAGGTGGGGGAGCAGTTTCTCCAGAAGAGGGACGCCAGGTCAAGAGCCTTTAAAATACCAAAATCACACCAGTCATTGAAAGTGTGAAACAGGACACATCCAACATGTTTTCAAACAGGCAGAAGAAAGTCACAAAAATATGCCAAAAACAATATAATCCTTCTTTGATTACTGCTAAAAACAACTTACTAAAAAAAAATCTAGTGAAAAGTTTAAAATATGTACCTCCAGGAAACAATTAACTAGCATAATTAAAAGGGTACTCTGGTCATCATTTTAAAAAAACAAACCCAAAAACTACTTCTGAAAAGTTTCAAAAACTTTATACTAAGTATTAATGCCATTAAATATTGTCTATAAACTGAGACTGAGAAAAGTTTGAGACTTTTAAGAAATTCATAGAACTCTTTAGATTCTATTCTTTTAAAGTTTTTTTATTTGAAAGACAGAGAGCAAGCACGTGCATACTCGAGAGCCAGTGGGGGAGGGGCACAGAGAGAGAAAGAGAATCCCCAGCAGGCTCCATGTTGTCAGCACAGAGGCTGGCGCAGTACTCAAACTCATGAATTGTGAGATCATGACCTGAGCCGAGATCAAGAGTTGGACGCTTAACTGACTGCGCCACTCAGGCGCCCTGATTCTATTTTTTTTTTTAATGTATAACAATAAGTGAAATAAAATTTGGCCCCAAAGGGGAAATGACTTGCCACCCCTGGATTGGGTACTTGGAATAGAAAGATGATTAAGGCCCAAGTTCTTGCTTGTGAGAAGCAGGAGCTCCTGGGAATTGCGTAGATAGGGGCTAGAGACATCATTTCAGTTCCATATAGAAAGAACTCTGGCACAGTTTCTATGAAGAAATGCTTATTAGATGATCTTTAAGATCACGTACCTTAACTTGAATGTGTAGTTCAATAAACTAAAACAGAAGCAGTTCTTTTTTTTTTTTTTTTAAGTATTTTTCTTAATTTTTTTTTTTAACGTTTATTTATTTCTGAGACAGAGAGAGACAGAGCATGAAAGGGGAGGGGCAGAGAGAGAGGGAGAAACAGAATCTGAAACAGGCTCCAGGCTCTGAGGGGTCAGCACAGAGCCCGATGTGGGGCTCGAACTCACGGACCGTGAGATCATGACCTGAGCCGAAGTCGGACACTTAACCGACTGAGCCACCCAGGCGCCCCAAAACAGAAGCAGTTCTTAAAAACAAAAAAAGAAAGTTCAGCCTGACTGGTTTTTGTGAAGACTTCAAAGGGAAAATGGCTAGGCAAGAATTCATACCATCTTTTGACATAAGGGCTACAGATAAACTCACAAAAATGGGTCATCTGTCAGGTAGGTTGCTCCAACAAAATGTGTACCAAAAAAATAAGAAAATCTGACCAACAGTTGTCCCTTCAGTGTATGACCACCTACAGACTGCTTTCCTAGAGGTGTGTCCCTTTTGTTTAACTTCTGATGTCCTATTTATTAGGATACTTAGAAGGGGATCATGTCAGCGCAAATATACTTAACTCATGTCAAGAAAAAGTTTATGATGTTTAAAAATGTGAATCATAGTTTTCATGTAAGTTTTATACACATACATATACATATACATGTGCCTACTTAATAAGATGTTTTAAGTACGCTTTAAATCATCTTATTCAGCAGATTTAAAAGTAGTAGATTTGTGCAGGTCAGAGAGCCCCAGAAGCTGAGCTGGTAAGTAAATTCAATTATGTTGTACAAATAATCCAGGTGCTATTTATTAGTCATTTAGTGACACTATGTCTTAGTCTCTCCACTGATAAAAACTCCTTCACTACAATTCCAAACTAATCCATCATAAGATGACAATTAACTGTAAAATATATTTGCAAATTAATTTTCCTTAGATTATTAAATCTACAGTAACTGAAATATATGTTGAGTTTTTCACCCCCCAATCCAAAACCACTGCTTGCTTTAATCTGGATAATTAAAACCTTGTACAAGTAGAATCACTTCAATGTGACCAATAACCACATGACCAATCAGACTCAAGGGTCTGGTTTATAAATAATCTAATTCAAGTATTTGTATTTGTTATGGCTTATAGGAGTCTGATTTGCAATAAATGCAAATTCATGGAACACTGAGGTATTTTTAAAAGGATTTCTGTTGTAAGAAATCACTAGTTACTATGAAACTTTTTAGGTCGATCATTCAATATACAAATATAAAGTAGTAAAAAATCTTCTTACGCATGTGGGATTGTGGTTTTGAAGATATCCAGTGTGCAGTTACAAGTTTTATCCCAGATTTCTAGGGTAAACTTCTCACCATTCAGAATAACAACATTCTCTAAGCAGTTTGTACCAGATCGTGCTAACTGCTCATTGTCTAGAAAAGAAAAGAGCAATTCATTTATGTATTGCCAGGGCCGTATTTAACACTTTGTGTCACTATTTGCTATAGACCTACCTTGCTGCACACACCAGTAGAGCTGGGCAAAAATATCATCCAAAAGTACATCACTGAGTACTTCTAAATACTGGGTGAACACATCACAAATTGCATAAAGTGCATGATTACAAGTTGTAGTCATCCATTCAGCTTTCTAGGGGGAAAAGTTGTTAAAAGAAGGTCAGACCATTCATCAACCACCAGAATTCAAGAAAAAAATTTTGCATATTTAAAAGCTAAGTCTGTTCACGTTCCTTTCAGAGCACTCACTTCCCTCTAGAATATTCACTTCAACTCAGTAAGAGATCTATTTTTCTCCACTGTTCCATAACCATCTATATATAAAATACTTTAACTATTTTTTGCATTATTTTTGATTATAAAAAATTACCACTGAATCGTCTTGCTATTAACATTATGACTTCTCAAAACAATATGCATGAATAACAACAGCTGGCCTTGCTCTAGAATATGACAGAATATAAAAGAGAAATAAACAAGAAGAAAATGATAAGAATTTATCCAAATGGGTTTAGCATAAATTTAAAATAAAACTTTTGTGAAGTATGGTTCTTGAAAATACCGTAAATGGTGAATAAGGCCATACAAAGTAAAGAATTTATTTTTCTCAAGTATATAAAGACTAATCTGGACTGATATTTTCATATACAGTTTTGTGACAGTGCATATACATCCGTCTACTTAATAAGACTTTTTAAGTAAGAGTCTACCTGTAGATTTAAAAAACACAGATCTAAAGTAAAACTTTGTACAGGCCAGAGAGCCCCCAAAGTTTGCATTTAATATAGCTGTATGAGACAAAATAAGAAAACTTGAGGCTCTCTCTTCCCTACATTTACTGAAACGCATACTATAATTGGTTTGTAGTAAAATACATTGAAATAAAATAAGACATCACTATGTATTCTTTATTCACTTCAGAATAAGAGGTCACTATGAATACTAAAAGAAAACTACTGGTATTTGTAGTTGTGGCAATATTAAAATGAAAAAAAGAAACCAGGGGCATCTGGGTGGCTCAGTTGGTTAAACGTCCAACTTCAGCTCAGGTCATGAACTCGCATTTTGTGAGTTTGAGGCCCGTGTCGGGCTATATGCTGACAGCCCAGAGCCTGGAGCCTGCTTCGGATTCTGTGTACCCCTCTCTCTCTCTCTGCCCCCCGACCCCTGCTCATACTCTCTCTCTCAGAAGTAAGATTTTTTTAAAAAATGTTTTTTAAAAGACAAAAGAAACCAGAAGTCACTGAAAACAACCAATTCATTAACTCAGTTCTATCCCCAAATACTGTTCTTTATTTATAAAGACATACCTTTTATTATAATGAAAAATTCTCTAGTTTTTTTTCTTTTCCATGTCCTTAATTTGAAATAGTAAACTGTATTAGGGAAAGTATTAAGAACCTTTTAACTTGACTGTGTTAAATAAAATTTCATTTTCTCTTACCTCTGTCTGCTGTTCTGGTAATTTCATGTTGTCAAAGATTCTGAAAACAATTCTAAATAAATCTTGCCACCAGTGTTTTTCGTAAGTGTGGCCATAAGTTTTCATTATTTCGAACATTACTGTTAAACCCCTAAAATGATAAAACACAAGTAGAAAAACTGGAATACAAAAAAGCATGCTGCATCAGATTCCCCTCTTAAAATAGTTTTCAGAGTTCATAAAGCTAGTGAAAAAGTTTAGAAATAGTTTTAAACTAACACGTGACATTCAATTTTAAGAAATTTCAGCTATAGGGGTGCCTGGGTGGCTCAGTTGGCTAGGCGACCAACTTCGGCTCAGGTTATGATCTCACAGTACGTGAGTTCGAGCCCCGCGTCGGGCTCTGTGCTGACAGCTCAGGGCCTGGAGCCTGCTTCAGATTCTGTGTCTCCCACTCTCTCTAACCCTCCCCTGCTCATGCTCATGTGTCTCTAACCCTCCCCTGCTCATGTGTCTCTCGGTCTCTCAATAATAAATAAACGTTTAAAAAAAAAAAAAAAAGGAAATTTCAGCTATAAACTAGGTTTCTTTAGGATGCATTTTGTAGGGAAAAACTCCAAAAGCCTTGGCCTTAAAATGTTTTATTTCATCTTTCCTTCACTCCCACCCTACCCTTCCCACATTTAAAAGTTGTAAAAGGTAATAAAGATTGCAAAAGATCATCATAAAATGAAGTTCTGGAAAATTTATAGGACTTTTTAGCTAACACTATAATTGTCCATATAGCATCTGTAAACAAAAGGAATTATAAAACTGATTGACTATGACATTCATGTGAGTGGTTTGCTGCCCACCGTATTCTAGGCACAGAGCAATGCCTGTCACCCATGAGGCACACAGTAAGTATCTATTGAATAAACTGCTTAGTATCACATTCACTATCTTTTGTTTAAGTGTTAAAACTAAAACTCAACATTGTCTTCCTGATTCTTTATTATCTTCCTCTAAATAATAATGCCTTCAGGTAACCATTAAAAAGCTTGATCTTTTCTCTATATGTTATTTTCTTCTAACAAAATATAGGCATCCCTCCATTTAGAAAAGGCTTATATTTTAAAAAGTCTGATGATAAGCCATTACAAAATTTTCTCTAAAATGTCTGATGATAAGCCATAATAAAATTTTCTCTGAAAGACTCCGTAAGGACTGGTTCACAGTCCAGCTCATTTACTGCTGTGCTACCTCCAGGCCTTGTACAAGTCTGGCACATAACAGGCTCTAAATAAATATTTGTTAAATAAACATGTAAAGTAACATAGTAGTAGTTTGGTCCTACAGTAAGTTCACAGCACTTTATCTGACCCATAAGATATCTAATGTATATAACGAAAAGTAAGGAAACCGTAGTAAACAAATTCCTACAGAAGAAACACCCTCTCTTCTGTGGGAGAAGCCTATCAAAACTCCTTGTTTCCCTACAACAGAACAAGGCTCCTTTTTCCTCCATCTCCTGAGCTTGAAATCCATTTCTTCCCACTCTAAGTAACTGGATGCCAACTCCCACAGCTAGGGTAAGAGGAATCCTGTTTCTTCCAGGCCCCGAAAGCAAACACAAATCCACAGAGGCTTCCAAGGATTTTCACTGTTCAAGAAGTCTTTTTGAAAGCAATACTTAAGTTGCTGATATAGGGAAAAATAGTGTTTGAGACCCTAGGTTAATGAACCAATCCTAAATCCATAGAATTTTGAGGCAATCAAATAAAAACATATGTGAAAGTACTGTGTAATTAATCTGTTACACAAATCATGGCATTACATTTTAGTGAGAGAGAGAGTGTGCATGAGTGGGGAAGAGGGGCAGAGGGAGAGACAAAGAATCTTTAGCAGGCTCCACGCTCAGTGTGGAGCTGACGTGGTGTTTGATTTCACAACCGTGAGATCATGACCTGAGCCAAAATCAAGAGTTGGGCCTTTAATTGACTGAGCCACCCACGTTCCTCCATGGTACTACATTTTTAAATGTAGTCTACATATCAGCCCTTACAAATCCTGGAATGAAATAAGAAAAAGCCATTACTGAACAAAGTTTACTCATATTTTCCCTCTCCTTTACTAGCTAGAATATATATTTTCTCTTCTCTTTAACAACTAAAACTCATCCATTATCTGAACATGGGATATGGCAAGAAGGAAAGCAGGATGATCCCAGACAAGGACAGGCTCAAAAGCTAAGAAAGCAGGTAGGTCCTTTGTCAAATAAATTTCTACAAACAAACAAGGGCAGTGAGGAGGTACTGAGTTTATAAGACTTGTCCATCATGATATGTTGGTTGCTCCACTGAGGTGGCTGGACAACAGAAAATTGTAAATCTTAATAATTTAGATTAATATGAATCAGGGGTTATCTTGAAGTTTATCAAGCTCCTAACAGGTCCACTGCCAAATAATCTTCAATGTCTAAATGCAAAATAAAATGCTGTATAAGTTCTTATGATTACTGAATTCTCTGACAAATTCCCAAGGTTTGAGTCTTATTTTGGATTACTTAACCTAATTTTATAAAAATCTCTTTTTATAACAAATAAAAATGAAGTTTCTTAAGATATGTATCACACTTAACCTTGGATGGGGATGAGGCTGGTTGTGGCATAAAGTGAGGAAGGAGAAATTCATTCCTTCATTATAGTTCTATCATTGATATGTTATAAGTTTGTATGTACTACCGGTATAGTTTAAAAATCCAATGAAGTTAATTGCCGAAATGACTAATGATTCTCCCTAAAAAGAAGATGGGATACATAAAAGAAGGAATTTATTTAAACACAAAATTGAACTCACGATGCCTCAAGCACTTGTTGACAGATAACAGGATATACAAACTGGCAATTTCAATTTGGCAGTCAAAAAGGTAGTTATGATAAAAATTTTACTATGGGATTGACAGGAGCTGTAACATGAGAAGTACATACTGAATGCTTATCCAGTTACATTACATCCATAATCGTTTCTTTGCAAATGGACTATACATTCATATAGATCTTTTAATGAGAATGTATTTTTGAAAGATCTCACTTCTTTTTAATAGACCTACATTATTCAAAACTGTAACTGACCAGTCTTCAAAGAGAAATGGTTCTTTATCTAAAATCCACCAAGCGTGTGCATTTGGAGATTCTTCTAGCATTCATCAGGAAATAAAATAAATTTTGCCACTAACTTCAATTTCTAATTGGAAACAAACATATGAAAAGATAGAATGTGTGAACAAATGAACACAGAAGCTAAAACTCAAAGTAGGATGCTATAAGAAAATGTTAAGGAAAAGTAATGTATTTCCATTTTTACTGTTGCTCCATTTAACATATTTTAAAATCTGTCTAATAATTGCTATATTGATAAAACACCTGACTTACGACGGACTTAGGGCCTTTAACTATTGAACTTGTGTTCACATGAGAAAAGTTAATTTAAGTCAAAATGAGCCTTTCAAAATTGTAGTTACAAACACTGATTGTTACCTGGTTCTTACATCTAATTTGCATCTGTTGATGATACAGGATAACTCAAAGAGAATTGGGAACCATCCTCTCACCCACACCCTGTCTTCAGGCGCCACATTCATATCATCGCTTGTGTATTCCTTGAAAGCCTTCAAGAAGAAAGGTAGATATACTTAAGGCAAAATATAACACCTGTACAATATTTCACCAAACAAATTTTTTAAATGTTTTACAAATTCAAAGTCAGCACTTTGATAAATAACAATTTATAAAAAGATGGAGGTTACAACTGCTTAAAAAGAGCACTGGACTAGAATTCAAAAGTTGGTTTCAGCTTCAACTCTGCCACGAGCTTTTCTGCTTTTTACGCCAGATTAAATCAGGTTTCCATTTTTATCATTTCATGGTTATGACACCATGCAGCCACACTAACCACCCCTGGGTAGTGTGAAGGTCAAATGAGTTGATGTATGTAAAAAGTACTAAGCACCCCATAGGTCCAAGTTGGTGTGCAGTAAAATCTTTCTGTAATGCACCACTTTTCTTGATGACAGTTACAGAGACAGATTCAGATACGCAAGATAAGGCTGGCAGCCAATTTGACCTTTTACTTCACTGTTTAAGCCTACAATCACCCAGATAGTCAACTTCAGTACTGCACAGCACAACATGTAGGAAACAGTATACAGAAATGGCTAAAAACATAGGCTTGGTTCAAACCCTAGGTCTCCTTTACTAGCCCTGCAACCATGGAGACATTTTTTTAACTTCTCTGTGCCTCAGATGCCTTATCTGTATGGGGCTATAAACACTACCTATCCCATAAAGTTTAGAAGACTAAACACGTTAATACATGTGAAATACTCAGAAAAACACCTGACACCTTTAATAAATAATAGCTATCATTTCTAAACACTTCAGTCAGAATCAAGCTTAGATAATTTTGGGGTTTACTGAAAAATAAATGCTTCATATACCCTGGATTCCCAAATAAACTTCTATCTCAGACTGGAAATAAATACTCAGCATAATTTTGTTTACTAAATGACGCTATACCTGAGGTCTATCAGACACATATTTTGCACAATGGCGAATAAGTCGAATTGCTTCCATACTTGTGTCTGGGAAAGCTGCATTGCACGCAAATTCAGACAAACACTTCACTGCATCCTGGAAAGAATCAATGGTCGCTGGAAAGTGTTTTTCAAACACAAGAGCTAAAAGGGTGGAAAATATATCAAGATAATTATAATTTTTCAATTATTCTTACCTGCAACAAAAAACATCAACCCCTAGATGTAAGAGCATAACTTAACGGTTAAGGGTTTCGATGTCTAACAGACATGGCGTCACGTCTGTCATCACCGCTTACTTGACTGCTTTGAGTAGTAGGGGACAGGGACACAGGTCTGTGTTCTGTTTACACTATAAACCCAGCACCTAATGCAGTGACAGTACACAGTAGGTACTGAATCAGCAGATCTTGAATGACATTTAACCCATCTGTATTTCAGTTTCTTAATCTATAAAAAATGATAATGGTCATCATTATCTTTCAATCAGGCTTAACTTACATCCTAAGTATTTCATTCTCCTTTACAGTCAAAGGAGGCTGTGTAACATAGTGGTCAAAAGCCTTTCCCTGGCTTTGAATCCCAACTCCATCATTCACCCTAACCTCACTGGGCCCGAGTTTCCTGATCTATTAAAAAGGGGATAATGAAAATACTTATCTCATAGAGCTGTCGTGAAGACTGAAGGAAACACATTCAGAGTACGTATTGTGTTTGCCATACAGTAAACGTTCAATAAATGTTAACTATAATAATGTAATAACAGTATTACAGTCATTATTTACTCTGTTTCTACAGGCAAAACTTAGTAAACTTAAAGCCATAACAGGTCCATAATCTTACACTTGTATTATCTCTGGAACACATTTTTTTGTTTTGTTTTGTTTTTAACTTGAACACAGCCAGAAGAATACTCACTGACAATGTGCCCTGTTGTTTGGAATGCAAGTTCCACTATGCTTTCATCTTGATCAGATGCAGCTAGATGAAACACAGAGAAAATGTTCTTCCATCCGGACCGAATGTTAGCAGCTTGAGAATTAACCATCTGTGCTATACAACGTACAACCATATCTCGAATTGTTGGGGACCTAAAATATTAATATAATTGCGTGGATATACACACAGATAAAACCCATCAGTTTTTTTTCCTTTCTTCTGTTTCTCCCCCTTCTGTGGAAAATAATAAAGTATTTTTATGATATTAAGCAATTCAACAAATGTAATACCTGTTTCGTTTCATTATATGTTCAAAAGGTCTTAAGAAATCCTTCTGGAATCTGAAATTAGCAAGCTCCCCTTTCTCTAAGAACTTCATTGACAATTGCCTCAAGGAGTCTACTGCAAAAATAGCTACATCTTCATTAGGATTACAGCCAACCTGTAATGGCAACAGAAATATAGGGTGCTAATGTCAGCAGTGAAAATCCATCTCTTCATTTTTCTTTTAGAAAAAGTATAGAACTCATAGCACAGACAGGTAAATCCTAAGATTCTCCACAAAGACACTAGGTGTACTGATAATATTTCTCAACAAGAAAAATACACTTTAACTAAATTCTTAAAACTTAAGGTAATCACTTCTAAAAAGAAAAACAGGATTCAAACGGTTTTCTATTTTCAATTAGAAAAATGTAATTTAGAAAAGCTAGAATAGGAAAAAGCCTCAATTACATTATAAGGAATTTCAAAACATGAAAAATATTACAAATGTAAGCGTATCTTCTAACTATTCAAATACCTTATTAAAATGATCACCAATAACTTCCCAAATTCGAGACCACTGCAGTCTTATTCTTCCCATGTTGTAATATGATATTTCTACTATTTTTTGTAGACTAAACATTCTTGGGTGTGTCGTGGAAAGTAATTCATCCATAGACACAGCACAGAGCCAACGGACAAAATCCACTATAATATAAACAGATATACATTTTTTCAGCTTTCAAGTTTTTTTAGCCAAAAAACCAATTTGTAAGTGAAATAAATGTATATACTTACCAATAGCATTTCCATCTAGCCTTGTTGACCCTGTAAATATTCTAAAGAAAGAAAACCATAATTCAAAAATTTATAAAGTCTGACTTCTGCTACATCAATTCAGAAGTAAGTAGCCTGAGGTATTACCTACTTTAAATCTGTTTTAAGGGAAAAAAAACATCAGGTAGTCAAATGAATATTTTATCATATAGTTTAATAACAAGTATAGTTTGGATGTTCCTCCGTCCCTCCTTCGTATTCAGTAATATAAGTAAGAACATATCGTTGTAATTTTACTAGTAAATTTACAAACACTAGATGGGTATCTCATGAAACTCTAAGAATAAAAAAATATCAATTTGTAAAACGAATTAAACATTGGCACACTACAAAACAGAAGGTTTTTCATTTTTCCTGATTATCTACTAGCATTAAACACATTCTTAAAATGGAAATTTCGACTTTTTTACAAGTATCATATGTTTGGTTAGAAAACTCATTTATATTAAATTACAAGCAATTTAAGAGAAACTTGTAAAATAGTCTCCAATCGTTTAACCAAGAAGTGGCTAAATAACTTTTCTTAGAAAATTCAAATATTTAGAGTTAAGATATGCTGTCCAGCTTTGCCCAGATTTCTTCACTCAGCAATTTTTGTTTCAAAGTTTCATAGAAGATTTCAGCATAAATCTACTATATTAGCCCTCTTTTAAAAGTCTGCATTTTTACCCATCCTCTGGGTTTGTAACCGAGGGTTCGATGTGACTTCCAGGATGAACTGATATTCAATTTAAATTGTGTACCATAGGCTTTGCATGACAAAATGGAAACCTTAAAGGCGGGAGCAGGTCAAATATTAAACTTAGAAATAAAAGTAATCATAGTGACAGTAATGGCTACCAACAATTACAAGGTGGGTACTATTCTAAGTGTTTTATATGTATCTACTCATTTAATAATCACAAATACTCTGTGAAGTGGGTATTTGTAGACTTTCAATTTTATCAACATAGAAACTGACACATAAAGGTATTTTAATAACTTCCTCAACGTCACAGAACCTGTAAGTGCTACAGCCAAGATTCAAACCGAGACGGGCACACTCTAGAATCCACTCTCTTAACTACTTTGCTGTATTACCTCACACTTAACCTGAGCAAAACATGAAAAAATCTATTGTTTTTTCCTATTATGTTCACTATATCCATGTTCTGAATATATAATGGTTTTTTAACCTTAGTGCCCTTGAATGTCTTTCCACGTGTTCTGGCAATGAGTAACAAAAACACGACAGGAAAAACAGCCTAAAAACTGACAAGATGATAACTCAGAAACTGATCTGCTAAAGGGATATTTTAAAACTTCCTCTACTGCTCTTGTCAGAACAAAACAATACTTCAAAGATCTGGCTGAGAACACAATCTGGGGGAAAAAATAGAATAGTAAGTCCCCATTTAATCCAGTGGATAGACTGAATTCAGAAACTAAAAATATACAAAGCCTACAAAGTTCTCACATGAACAAAAATGAAGACTGCTAGAGTGCACATTATAAATGTCATTAGCTGATTTCTCAAACTACTGTATTCTCATAGGCAATGGCTATTAAAAAAAAATACCACAAACAGAGACATATAAAAATTAGATAGTATAGGGGCGCCTGGGTGGCGCAGTCGGTTAAGCGTCCGACTTCAGCCAGGTCACGATCTCGCGGTCCGTGAGTTCGAGCCCCGCGTCGGGCTCTGGGCTGATGGCTCAGAGCCTGGAGCCTGTTTCCGATTCTGTGTCTCCCTCTCTCTCTGCCCCTCCCCTGTTCATGCTCTGTCTCTCTCTGTCCCAAAAATAAATAAATGTTGAAAAAAAAAAAAAAGAAAAAAAAATTAGATAGTATATAGGAGAAACAGGAAAAGGAAGAAAAGAAAAAAAATTTCTTTAACTGAGAAGGAAGCATATGGCAAAGAGTAAAAGGGATAAAGAACAGAAGCAGAGAGGGAGATTATATGCAACTACAGGGGAAAGAAGCAACAAATTCTCTGAAGGCCCTGAAATAATGGTGAACAAGAACAGGGAAATACCAGTAGCAATCAGACAGGTTCTATAGACTCAGGGTGACAGGAGAAGTTAGGGGGAGCATGCATCCTGAAAAAGGGCATTCAAATTCCTACTCACTTTGGTAGCCTCTGAGGGGTCACTCTATGTCTAGTAATGCTCCACTACAGATAAGCCATACGGTAGAGCACAGAAGTCTGTGGAGGCATTTAAAGTTAAGCCTTCATAAACTAAGGCAGGAGAACAGAGCTATGTTTCACAAAATCAGTCTAGGAAATGGACTCTACATTCCCTGTATGAAAAGCAAAGGACAGACGCATGAGAACCTTGTGTGTTAATATTAAAAGACATGCTCTGGAAAGTACTAGCAGGAAAATAGAATAGATTACTATTCATCCACAAAATGAAAGCACTGTGGCAACACAAAAAAAAAAGGGGAGGGGGACAAAACCTGCAGATTCTGAATCACATACATGTTAAACTGTATGCACTAAAGAGGCAGACTAAATTACTGTATTATGTAAAAAGTTTTCACAGTGAAAATATCAGAGGTAACACTTATTTCTTAGACCTAACTGGAAGACGCTTGTGAGCAAATACAGTTGGGGATGAGCTACATGTATTTTCTGATAGGTGACAGAATGTTCCAAAGTGTGAGATGGGCCAGTATAAAGCTAGATTTGGTGTGCTTAAAGTTAATAAAAACAAAAACTATGGTACTGTTTTTTCACTTTTAGCAGTAAATCATTCCTGGACAAAACCTATTCCTGCACAGGTTAGTAATACTAACCTGGTCTAGTTTAGCAATGTCTAACAAATTCTACCCTAGCAAATCCTAAGGATCAGGTACTATAGATTAAACAGCCCATATTCTCCTAAATTCTAATGGTTTGGGATTCCTAAAACAAAAGTGGAGAAAATTTTATCATCTTAAAACTTTCACTTTTTATTTTTTATGTAGGAGAAATTTTAATAGAATGAAACAATTTTACATATATTATTTGTTCCATCATATTCAAAGCCCAAGTTACAAAGAGCTAACAAACACAAATCACAGATTTTTAATGGAGATGTCTGAGGTTGAATGGGACAACTTTCATTTTAAATAATAAATTAATCAGTCTCCACTGTGACGCTCTGAAAGGCAAAAATGCATTCCAAGAGGTAGTTTGGAAGTCAGTGTTTTAGTGTGACAGACTCCGCAGCTTTGATCCCGCTTCTTGCTTACCATAGCAAGAGTATTTGCCTATACGCCCTGGTTCCTTTTACATTAGGGGAACACGCATGCCCCAGGGCATGTGGGTCCTCCAAAGGGTGTCCTTTGTCTCTTCCACATGAAAAAATTAGAGACCTTGGAAGGAATGTTATTCTGAAGCTTTGTGGAATTCAGATACCCATCTTACAGCTTTTAGTAGAATCATATACGTTTTCTGTTAAGAAACAGAAGCTATACATAATTAAGCAAAAAAGAGCTACTTTGATTATTCATGTTTACTTCTTTACTTGTCATAACAGATTATTCATAACAACAGGCCTAAGGACAAGAAAATTACTTTTTGCAGGACAAGTACAGAACTTTCCAGGGTGATGCCTGACAATATTTGCATCACTGTCTTGAATATCTAGGTTATCTAAATGACTTGGCTTATGAATTAGAGTCAGGATATTACATGTGAAAATAAACTCATATATTCAGAAACAGAAGAAATTTAATGAGAAAGTGAAAGGCACCAAATAAGAATATAATCTTATAATAAAATCAAAGACGTCACTTTTAATGCTTTCTCTATGAGCTAAAATTTCAATATTGAGGTTTTGTATAAAGTTGGACACTGGATTTATGGTCATAGAAGTTATCTGGCGATGATGAATTTGAGACAACAAAGTACTAATAGAATTTGTGTTAAGAATCCTCTAAAATATACTTAAATTCTTAAAATGGAGAGGCATATCATTTGTTCAAATGAGAGACATGTCTCCCTGCAACAAACAGTGGATATATAGGTAAATTAGAACTTGGTATGGTCATATAAAATATACTATGGAAACAAATAGGTAAAATGTTGACTCTTGCCTGAAGAAATTCTCATAATGATAGTGAAGAGGATTTTTTGCAAGTCCAGAAAATAATTTGGAAAAAAGCTACCGTGATGGCAGAAGGGGAGACATTACACTGTTCTACAGTTGTACATGCAGGCAGAGAGGTGGAGAGGATAAGAGTGTACACTCAAGAGATATGCTGCCTGAACGTATGTCCTGGCACCACTCCTCAAATTCTCTGTGGATGAAACGATTATCACAATAATAATCAAGACAAGATCAACTGTGGGGATGAGCAAGTTATTTGATCCCCCTCTGTCTCCGTTTCCTCATCTGCAAATTAACGACACTACTACTACTACTACTCATCTCAAGAGGTTAGTGGAAGGATTAAATGAAATAATACATGTAAAGCACTTTGCAAAGTGCCAAGCACGTTGTTACGCCTTCAAGTTACACAGCACATGTCAGATGATACACAATCTTTCTTCAGCCTTCACAAGGTAAAGGTAAATGACCTCCTTCCCCTAAAAAAAAAAGGTCAGCAAACAGACATTACAGAGTTCTTTTTCAAGGAAAAAGTTGCAAGGAATATTTGGAATGTTTTCCAAGGTCAGTAGCCACTGAACACCCTAGTTCAGTCTGTACTTAGAGCAAAATGTTTTATCTGAAGTAAAATAATGGATTAGTGTAAGTTTCCAAGCACCGAGAAAAAAAAATACATGTTATATTTTTTAAAGTTTCATCAGAAGCAATAAAAACAATTTAAGTATCAGTGATGTAAAAAATGTTAAGTTTCAAATATTTGGGCACTCACCTAGAAAAACCTAACCTTCAAAAGAACATTTAGTATAGGTTTACTGTTAGAAAACAAACTAAATACGAGGAATACTTGATAGTGTATACAATATACAAATTCCAAAGTCCTTTCCAAAGAAGTCTGCAATGAGAATTGCCACCAAATCCTTCATTTATTCATAATGCAGTCATATCAAATAGGACTTGAAGACACTTTACATTCCATTTTCACACAGGGATAGTAAGAGCAATTAGTTTTCTATAAAAGACATAAAATGTGTTCTTTTTCATCAAGATTACCATTTCCCTAATGCCCACTAATATCTATTTTAAGTTCAATTTTCATATTGTTTATCTCCTTCCTATATTCCATGATCTATAGAGAAAAATTATAGGTATTTCATCATGTAAATTGCAATATATCACAATACAGTCTTAATTGCTTCAGGAAAGTTATTCTGGCAATAGTGTTGTTTTTTTTTTTTTTTTACTACTACTGAGCAAAATATATCTAAATGCTACAGAATAATAATTGTATTCATTCAAAAAGGGAATAAAATAAATACCTTACCTATCTACAGCAACAACGACACTTTGAGAACTGGTTTCTCCAATGGATTCCTGAATACTTGCTATCTGCTTCCAGTCCACATTTCCTCCAACTACCACACATAAAAAGAGAGTCATTTCAGCTTGAAAATAATTCAGTGGAAGAATACACCTACAGTTCTAAAACATATTTCTGAAATCAGTTATTTTCCTAATGAGAGAAATAAAGCTTTTGGTGAATAGTGACCTATTTGGCCTCAGGGACCTATATCAAAGCCAAATGTGCTTAATTAGCTATACTAAGTGGCATACAGACATGGATGGTTATAAAGACAAATTGTGCTTGCAAAGATCAACAAATTAAGGGCACTGAGAATTTAGATCACAACATTAATCACACTAGGCACACTTTCCCTTAATGTTGAAGAAATAACACTAACTGCACTCCCAATGTTATCTTCTTAGGTTGATTCCCAATGCCATATGATTGGATCTCCCTGTCATTTAATCTCCAGTCCTCTATTTACAGATGCTTATTGGAAATTATACCTGTATTTTCTAACATCCCCTTATTCAAAAGAATTATTTTTCTTTCCCTCAAAAACTGGTCCCACATGTTGGACAGCAGAACAATTTCCCCAACTTCCAAACTCTTAACCTCTCCATCACCTTGGATACCTTTCCCTTCCTCCACCAGTTACTAAATCTTTCGTCTGACCTGTTTTTGGTATCATTTCTTCATTTTCATTCCTACTCAGTTTAGGCCCTTATAATTTCAGGCCCAGACTATAGACACAGTTTACTGACTGCTTTCCCTGCTGCTAATTTTTCCCCTCTTCAACCTCTCTCTCAGTCTCCTGTCAGGTTAACTCTTCTAAATCATTACATTCATTTTGCTTACTATTACTTGCAGGATAAAGCATAAATTGTTTAAGCCTAACATTTAAGGCACTGCCCTTCAACATTCTAGCCATTATATGTCTCTGTTCAGGCCATCCCTTGACTATCTAAAACTTATCTACTAAAACCCAATTTGAGTTTTCAGGAAGGATTCCATCCCATTGTTCCTCTGAACTAAGCATTTACTTAAATAAATAATAGTCAAATCAGGAATTTTTTCCATTAAGTTTCACATAAATTACTATACATGTGTTAATGTTGCCTTCTCAGCACAACAGGAAGTTACCTAAGGCAAGAAACCAAGTTACACATTTTTTTTTTTTTTTTTGGTTATTTCTCTACCTTCCTCAATATTAAGTCCAAAGCAGATGTTAAATATTTGTTGACTCAAATGACCACACACTTAAATGCCTTTATGAATACAACCATAATAGATGATATTATTTAAAGCCGCCAAACTCAAATTTTCTTTCAGGAAATGAACAATGAAAAAGACGTGATCCTTGTCCTCACAGAATTTATTTTATAATTTACCAGGAAAGACAGACTTATAACCAACTTTAGTAAAATGTAATAATTACTTCATGGCTGAGATAAACTAATGACATATAATACAAATTTTACTAAATAGAACTAATTTTAATAGAAGAAGGGAGAACAGGGATGTTAGCTCATAGAAAGGCTTCACATATGATGATCTATTAAATCAAGTTGCACCTAGAAAGATGATCACATAGGAAAGGAGGCAGAAGGAAAAGTAATTTAGGTACAAGGAGCAGCATATACTCTGGAAGGATGCAAGTAAATACCATGTTTTAACACACTTGCATAAGTTGAAGATCTGGCAGGGGACAAGAAAGAGGGAGAGAAAGATAAACTAAAATTAGAATGTGAAGAACACTTGACTGCCATGTTTAATGTACTGCCATTGAAAATAAGGAACAGACCTTTCAGAAGACTCACATGATCAAATCTATTTTCTAAAAAAATAATTCTGGTAGTATCTGTAGAACACAGTGAAACAGGAAAAGATAATGGAGCTAGAAAGACTAAGTCTATTTCTATAATACAAATGAACAAGGATGAAAGCCTGATATAAATGACAGAGAATTGGGGTGATTAGGGAAACAGTGTCAAGCAACACTTGAAGCACGCGATCACGTTATAGGAATTCAACAAAGAAAAATCTATGGGAAAAAATAATGCCAATCACCACATAGCTTTCATGTCCTTTCTGGAAAGCTTTTATTTTTATATTTAAGAGCTTTTATTATTACATAGTAAACTGTAATCATTAATAAACATATTTAGAGGAGTAAAAAAATATATAAAATGTTTAGCAATCCAAAGAACCTATTTCAGAAACACGTGAAATCAAAGATCTGTATGACACCGTAACGTAACAGGCTAATAGTTTCAGCTTTACCAAATTGCTCAAAAGCACAAATATTCAGATTAACTAAGAACAAAGAGGTAGGTGTTGTGAATATTTACTTAAGATTTATAAGACCAAGACAATGAATTAAAAAAAAAATTTTTTTTTAATGTTTATTTGAGAGAGAGAGAGAGAGAGAGAGAGAGAGAGACAAAGTGTGAGTGGGGGGAGGGGCAGAGAGAGAGGGGGAGATACAGAATCCAAAGCAGGCTCCACGCTCTGAGCTGTCAGCGTAGAGCCCCACGCAGGGCTCAAACTCATGAACCATGAGATCATGACCTGAGCTGAAGTTGGACAGTTAATCAACTGAGCCACCCAGGTGCCCCCCCCCCCAGTGAATTTTTAAACTTTGATATACACCTTAAAAGAACAGTATGCATATAATTCTAATAATCATATGCTATGTATTCTTTATTATATACACAATTATCTATCTATCTATCTACCTATCTATCTATCTAGGGAGAGACAGAGAGAGTGTGAGCAGCGAGGGGCAGAGAAAGAGGGAGAGAATCCCAAGCAGGTTCCCTGCAGTGAGTGCAGAGAGCCCAACATGGAGCTTGAACTCAAGAAACCATGAGATCATTTACCTGAGCCGAAATCAAGAGTTGCTAACTGGATGCATATGGTGCCCCCATATGCTATGTACTCTTAGTAACTAAGTAACTTAGTAACTAAGTTTCATGTTTCCAAAAAGGATGAAGTACAGACTTATAGCATATCAGTTAGAAAATCAGATTAACATATACTCAGCCCAGTTAATGTGGTTACATGGAATATAAAAGAGGATACTAATTTATTTAAAAAAATATAGATACATTGATTGATCGATAGATAAAACCTGCTCAAATGTCTGTACTACATCCTCTTCTAGCTTAAATTCTGACTACAGCGTCCTGCTGGAGAAAACATTTCTTGCCTGAGTTAGTGACAGGGCACAGATGGACAGGGGTGGAAATCTGCCACAATGGGCTAGTTGATAACCAATGAGATGGCCTGAAGGGAGGACTCTGCCCAACAGAAGCCAAGTCAACACAATGGATCCCTCTAGGATGCAGACTCCAAAATGAGACAGCTAACCAACCAGGAATGAATGGAGAATGGAGCAGCCCAAGAAGAAAAACAGATAAAGCATGAAAGACAGCTGGAAGACTATGGCTAGTTGCTTGAAGAGTATGGCTTGGAAGCCCAAAATTTTTATTTCATTTCCAGAACCAATGAATGTTTATTTTTATGTAAATTCCCTTTTCCTGAAGTGAAAGGAAGGTCATCTCATATCTGTACAACTTAAGTAGCAGAACAACAGTGATCAAATTAATTTTAATTCATTTTTAAGTATACTAAGAAACATGATCAATAAGTATCATTATTTATCTTGTTTGACTAATTAAAAGTTAAAATACTCCACTGATGTTTTATTTTTAATGTAACCTACTGTTGTTACTTGCCACAATTAAGCCCTGGCAATTTGCACCTGTCATTATTTTAGCCTTCCTACATTCCAAAGGCTTTTTCAATCAATCAATCAATCAATCAATCAATCAATCAAAAATAAAAGCCATTCAAAAGTTATTGAATCAATCGGTCCACATTCATTTCACTTGTTGGTAAACAGCCTTCATCTGTATTTCAGGATTCCAGGTTACGTGAAGGTGCTCAGGTAGTTCTAAATCCTGCTGCTGGGTCACCAAGTTATTAGATCTATACCTTCACCTCCCAGAACCACAGGATCTAAGATACAACTAGGGTAGCAGAACTGCACTGCTGGCTGCCACAGTTGAAATATCGCTGGGAACTAATGTCCCCAGCCCAACTTGAAGCCACAACATGGTCCTGGTGTTTCTTCTTTCCCTATGGATCATTTTTTCAAACCTGAAGTTCTTTTGGATTTCTTAAGAATTTTTACTGAGAGCAACAAGAATTCATTAAAAGTCAAAAAGACAACATCCAAATATACAGTGCTACAGTACAAAACCGTAAAAGGTAAATATTCCTAGATCTCAGGTGTATTCTCTCCTGCTCTCTTTAACTTGGATCTCTAGATTTCTTAGATGGAAGTAGGATGGGGAAAATGGATAAAGAACAATCCAGAAACCACTAATATACCAGCCACTGTGCTAAGTCCATTTATACATAATCTTATTTAATCCTAACAACTCTGTAAATAGATATTGCCATTAGTTTCCAGAAGTGGAAACTGAAGCTCAGAGAGTTAAAGTAACTTGCACACAGTAAGGAAAAAATACAAATGAATTCACACCCCAAAATATAGTGTTCAAAGTCAAAGACAGTCTAAATGTTGCTTCTTCCCTGGTGGAACTCTTTCCATTTATGACTAAAATGTATAGTGTCATTGGTTCTTCTGTAGCCATTCTCACTAATATTTTCCTTTGTTCTGTTGGGTTAAACCTGGAAGTTCTTGGCCACACCTAGCTCACAAGGAACCATGGGAAAGTTTCCATACCAGTATGAGTTTGGTTAGGTCTGCATAGTGCCTTTAAAAAATATGATATGAATGCTTTCTTTCTTCAGTTGCCCCAAGTATTTATCATCTTATACAAGCCTTCACTCGTTTAAGTGACCTGCTTAGTCTTAAAAAAACAGGTCATTTGAAACTGCACCTTTCTCTTACTACCCCCAACTCTGAGATTAAGACTAAGGGTCTGGTCACTTATGTTGCAAACTAGACCAGGCAAAAATGGCTTAGGTCTCCACATGCTTTTCTTGGTTTTCCTCAAAAGGTTAGCCAAAGGGCATTTCACCGTGTCCCTCTAATTACATTTCACTGCTATAATAAAGTTACTTATATTGAACAGGTTAATAATTTTTGATACTTCATAAAAATAGTTTAAAAAATTATCTCACCTAGCCCCAGACCCACAAATTCATCAGGAGTCTGATCTTTTGTTCCAGTAAGAGATCCTTCTCTGCCCCGTACTGTTCCAGAAATGTATCGAGGTTTCACTCCAGTTCCTATAAGTTGTGCAAGCTCCAACTGACTGATGCACTTCAGAATCTTCATTACAACAACAAAAAAACTTTTTAAAATTCCATGTTAAAAATGTTTGCAAAAATACTTAAATATATACAGCCAGGATTTAAATATAGGCTATATTATAAATCATTATAAAAAGCTAAATAAACTTACCCTGAATGTACTAAATTAATGGTTCCCTAAACAATTAAGCTTGCCAGAATATTTAACATTAAATTATTTTATAAACCAAATTGCAAACTTGAAAATAAAGTGCTTATACCTCATGCCATGAATTTCCTAAATAATTTCCATCTGTATGAGCCACTGTGATAAGTGTTTTTATTGTGTCAATGTTCTTCTGTTTCATTTCAGTAATACCAGAACTCACTGTAAGTAAGGTAAATCTTGCTAGTGCTTGGACATATGCATCTCTTTCCAGCTGTAAAAAAGAAAAAAGTACACTCACATGGTTATTTAGTAAGTTTTAACTGACAAATCACATGCCTCAAACTACAGTGTTGTTTTTTTTAAGATGATAAATGAAGTAGAAAGGATGAATTTCTAAAATCTAAAGGCAATTAGAGATGGAGATGGGATGTCAAATCAAGATGAGATTTCAGTGATGACAAATGAATTCATACAGTAAAACAAATATTCATTGAGTACTTATGTGTCAAGTACTGTGTGGACTAGCAGAAACCAGGTTTATAAATTTGCCCATTCTTTCTCTACAGCTAGGCTGTGCTTTTTAAGACATAACGTTCATAATTAAATGTGAAATGGGTTTAAAAAAAAAAAGCAAGCGTTGGCTACAATTTATTATCAGACAAAGTATATAAATTACTAGAGGGGCCTGTCTTCATGAAAAACAAGTACTAGATACTTGGTTCCTGTTAAGACCGCTTTTCTTAGGCTTAAATGAAATATATAAAAACATAAAATGTGAAAAAATATGATTCAATAAGTGTGAACATGCAACATATTTAAATAATATATTCAAATTAACATATAGAAATTCAAAGTCTTAGGAATTTTGTATATAGCTGACATTGTATAGAGAAAAAAATTGCAAACCAAAGTTATTTTGATGAATTCCAGACACATCAATATAGAACTACTCCTTCTGTCACAGCTTCTTGTAAACTTAAACATTACGATTCATTTAAATTCCATCATAAACTCGAAATTACTTTTTAGTAAGTCAGACATAAAAAAATAATTGCAACTATAGTCATGACATAAGTAATTTGTTTCCCAGACTGGCTACAAAGGCGAAATTCTTTGTTACCTGAATGTTGAAAATGCATGCAATTCTGATTGCACATCTTATACCTTCCAGGCAAAGAGAGGCTACTTCAGTATCATCACAATCTTGCAGACCCACACTAAACGCAGCCAGAAAAGGTGTCCAAGCCAACTAGAAAAATTAAAAATTTAAGGCATATCATGAACATCAAGTGATAATTAAATTTTATGATAGGACTACATTAATATTTCTCAAAGCTTCAGAAAATAAATGATTTGATGAAGTTCTGGGAAAAAAAAAAAAACAGTGAGTTCCTGGGCATATTTTTTGGACAGCTTTCTTGGACAAAGGGGAAAAACTATGCAATGTTGCCTGGGCCTCAATAAGTGGTACAGCAGGACTATAAATTCAGTAGAAGGACCTTAGACCTATTTTAAGCACAGCATCTATAAATTATTCACATCAATGGGAATTGCCAATATCCAGAAATGGTATTAGTTTTAACTTTACCTTCAGAACCTCCCTCTCTACAAGCTTTGTCACCTGCAGCAATTCACAGACTGTTTATTTCTAAGCAGATCCTTTCAGTCATTTTCTCCTTGCAACAAGTACATTACTCTTCTTTCTTTTAACCTGCTCCCTGGACATCATTTAGACTTACTTTTTTTGTAGTCAAATATTTTACATTGAAACATCAGTGATATCTCTGGTTCCTAGTTGGGCAATACTTTAAAAATATAGTTCAATAAAATATTTCATTATAGACTGTGAAAACCAACAAACACTAAATTTTACTAGTAACACTCAATACCTAGTAAAACTGTAATGTAAAATAAACAAAAAGGACTACCTTTGGACTACTGAAAATTCTAATATCAAAACATGTATGTCTAATGTGAATATTTGTTGCTTTTAATAAGTTCTAATGAAGCAAAACTATATAACCATAGAGATGAAAAAGATTTACATGACAACTGGAATTTTCAAAAGATCTAAGAAGTTTTTGTTTAAAAAAATTTTTTTAATTAAAAAATATTTATTTAGAGAGAGTGAGAGAAAGAGTATGTGAGTGGGGGAGAGGGGCTGAGGGAGAGAGAAAGAGAATCTCAAGTAGGCTCCATACTCAGCACAGAGCATGATGGGGGGCTCAATCCCATGACCCTGGGACCATGACCTGAGCCAAAATCAAGAGCCGGATGCTCAACTGACTGAGCCACCCAGACACCCCAAGATCTAAAAAGTTTTTAAGATTATTAAAGAAAACAGGATTACCCAAAGCTATGTTTGTAACATCAGAAAGTTTAGAAGTATATAATCCCTAAACAAAGGAACATAAACCGTAGTACCTAATTTCTAGTCCTAGCTTTGCCTCTCTGAACCTCACTATCGTCCTCTTCAATACCTGGACTGCCACTATAGAGAGATGCTTTAGGAAGCACATGAGGTGCAATACTTTTAAAATATGAAGTACCACATGGAAGTAATAAATTACATTCTATTGTAAGAAAAGAAACAGCCCATCTATTCAGAAATCTGTGTCATATTTTATACAAGAAGTATAAATGGTTCTAAAGCCAGTGAAAAATATGTTTAACTCCACCAGGAATTAAAGACAATGATTTCTCCTATCAAACTACCCCTAAGTAATATCCAGGGGACATTGCAATTATTCATTCATAACTGTGTAATCCTTTGTAAACTACAATTTGGCAGTATGTAAAAAGATACTTAATATTTATATCCCTTAATATATCACATCCTAGAAACCTCTCATTCATTCCTCTACCCAGTCAATGCTTGTTTATTGAGCACTTACTACAAGCTAGGAATTGTGCAAGATATTGAGAAAAGTAAACAGAACAGTCCCTTACCTCAAGTCTAGTAAAGAGATAGATATTAAATTTTAAAATAAGTCAATGTATAAATACCAACTGTTAAAAATACAATAAAGGATAAGTATAGCACATTATTAAAAGGACCAAATTTGGAAGGGGCAGAGCAGGGCAGAACTCTCTGAGAAGGTAACATTTAAAGTGGAAACCACTTGGGCAAAGAAGGAAAGAGCATTCTACATAAAAGGCACAGCTTATAAGAATGTTCTGAAGACAAAGTAATTTAGGACGTTCTAGAATCTGATGTTATGTTAGTGTGACTGCAGCACAGCAAGATGTAAGAAATCTAGCAATGAGGCTGGAAAGGCAGGTGGAGCCAGAGGATGTTGTGGGTGTGTTAATTTCATCACGTATCATGCAAAGTCAGTGAAGGGTCTTAAGGCAACATTTCATTTTGTATTTTAAAATGATCAGTCTGGCCTCTGTAAATGGATAAGAGGAGCACAAAAATAGACATAAGAATACTAGTTAGGACATTACAATATTAAAGGTAAGAAATGAGGATGTCTGGAGAGGTTAATGGCAGTAGAAGTGTTGGTGAAAGGAAAGATTCTTAATTCTAGCTTAGAAGATGTTTGCATAAACTAGAACTAATCTAGAGCACAGATAATAAAAGCTATTTATGAAGCATTTTTAATGATATGGGGAAATACTATGTGAGAAACAGCAGACTATAAAATTCTGCACATAGTATGATCACAACTGTTCAAAGAAAGTAGTATATAAACATATTAACAGAAGTTTTTTCTGAGTGATAGAACTATGGCTGGTTCCTACTCTTTTCATTCTCCACCTGCCCCCCAACCAAACACATCTGAGAAGAAAAAGAAGAGTGTAAGATTATTTAAAACAAAACGAGAAGCTGGTGTATAAAATATGTTTCATAAAAAGTGTTTCTTATATTTTAACATCACTTTCTACATTATTTCCAAAGATAAGGCTACTTATCTTTTATACTCCACTATTTAATACTGCCTCCCTAGCACCCCATCCTCTAATTCTTCATCAAGTTTCAGAAATAAAGTTATCCCATACACCTTGAAGTAAGAGTAGAATGATAAAACTTGAGAGCTAAAAGAAAGCATAGAAATCTTATAGTCCTCTTTTACTGCCCATGCATATGTGTCCTTAATGTCCGAAAAAGAACTCAAATTATGATCTTCAGCTTCCACAGGCAATCTTTCCACACTGTCTCACAAACTGGAATGTACTTGACCCCGTTTCCTTTTTCAAATTTGACTAGACTCTCTACTTCCCTATAATCCTTAGTCACTGCTTACCTTGCAATTTGGAGAAAGGGTAGGAATATAGGACAGGAAAATGAAGAAGGAATAGGCAATCAAATTGTAAGGAACCAGTAGTATCATTCTTACTAGATCAACCTATAAATGTAAATAATGCTTGTTTTTGTTCTCCACTCTACTCTCTGCGCTCCAGGCATACTCAGAACCCACATAGGAGATCCTGGGCCAGAAGCTCAAGAAATTTTAGGTAACTCCAAAGGCTTAATTAAATAGATGTTATTTAACGAAAACCAGGCCAAGGATTAATGATCATTCTCTGAAATTTTTCTATTCTTATTTCTTAAGATCAAACATTTATTAATTACCATTAGTGTACACTTTTTCTCATTCTCTTTAAGAAAAAATTTTTATTTGCTGTATCGTAAATAACATTGCTTTTGCTTCCAGGTCCTCACTAATGGGCTAGAGATCACTATATTTCCTTAACTTAAAAACATGCTGAACAAAACTGTACATAAATGTATACTGCAATCAAAAGTTATTAGTAACTCTTGGGGCACCTGGGTGACTTAGTCAGTTAAGCATCTGATTCTTGATTTCGGCAGGTCATGATCTCATGGTTGGTGAGACTGAGCCCCACATCAGGCTCTGCCCTGACAGTGAGGAGCCTGCTTGGTATTCTACTCTCCTCCTCTCTCTATGCCTCTCTCGCACATTTGTCTCTCTTAAAATAAATACACATTAAAAAAAAAAAGTTATTAGAACTCTTACCTTAAACATAGGCCTCACATGCTCCAAATGTGTTGCACTTGTAAAAGGTGCCTGAACGTGGCTCACGGCTTCCATGAGTGCTTTTGCTGTCTTGGCCATCTGTTCCATTTCTAAGTTATACAGAAGTCTTCTTTGTTTTTCACTGGCTACATCTGAAACAACAAACACTATTAGCATTTAAAAAATAAATCATTTAAAAATGCTTTGATATTTTACTATAAAATAATAAATGCCACCAATTAATACTAATTAGATATAGTCTTAAAAAACCAGATACAAAAGGTCACATAAGGTGTGATTCCATTTATATGAAATATCCAGAGTAGGTAAATCCATAGAAATAGAAAGCAGACTGGTGGCAGCCAGAGGCGGGAGAGAGGGAGATAATGTGAAGTTTAATCCTAAACCTTCTGCATCGCCTTGAATCACCCCTACTTCCAGTTTCTGTTTATGTGTAACAATAGATGAAAAGACAGAACTGTGTTGCTTGTAGAGGAGGCAGGAAAAGACTGAGAGTTGAAGTCTGTCTGTTGGGGTTCCCTAAGCAGTCTCACTGACCTCCTAATCCATGCTGAGATTTACTACCACATTAATTGACAAGTATGTATTAAATGCACACTAAATCATGAATATTATGTAGCATTTTCTTTGATCATTGGTCAGTGCTATCTTTATTCAGAATGTGGAAAAACATAAAATCAGATCAGCAAACTGCATAATACTTTTCATTAGAGTAGTATCTGACTTACTCTAAACCAAGTGAAAAAAAACTTTTAGCAAACCGCATTTTTCCTCTGAACAATCAGAATTCAGTTGATTTGGATACTTACTTTGTTTACTTGATTTTGTAGGGATTGTTAGTTCTTTTGTTTCTTTCATTGATATCTTTTTTCCAGCTATCTCATTATAGATGGCTGACAGATACTCTTCAGGAAGGTCTTTACTGTCATTGATACCTCTATTCATCTTAATGTATTGTTCCTTTGTCATTTTATTTTTAACCTAGAAATGAAAAACCATTATAATTCCTAAAACTCCTATTTTAAGAATTTGAATACTTTTAGAAGAGAATTTATAAATACTTTGAGGACAGGACAGGGCAAATATTCAGTGAAACATATTTAAATGAGAAAAGGAAGTCACCGAAAATGAAGGTAATGTAGAGAAGACCTATCCTGGCATATGCTAATTAACCTTGCTCTGATGTGCACATATATAATTTGTAACAAGAAACAGGGAAATCGAATAATGAAATTATTTGGTTTTGCCCAAGGTTTAAGAGTTCTAGCTAGAGTCTTTAAAAAAAGGACCATAACAAGTATTAAAAACATGGTATCAAAAAGATTAAAATCTTAGTGGGGGGGGGGGCAGAAATATGTTGTAAAGATTTAAAAGCTAATTTTACATAACAGTGGATGCAAAGTAATAGCCGAATTTATTTAAATCAGATAACATTTTCTTTAACTGACTCATTGTGGTAAATGAAGGTTAGGTGATCTGGGTCAAGTGTCCTCAGAACATTTTGTCTTGTTAAGAAGTACTCTGACCAGGAATGTCTTACAGCATACCTTCATCAATCTGTGGAATACAAGCTTGTAATTTGTAAGATGCAGCCCTGTCACCAAAGTTGAGAACTAGCACAACCAAAATGTTTTTATCTGGACAAAACCCAGAGAAATTACAGGCTGTGTTTGTTTGGTTCCAGACTACAGCAATAAAGTGAATATTGCAATAAAGTGAGTCAAATTAATTTTTTGGTTTCCTAGTGCATACAAAAGTTATACTTACACTATACTATGGTCTATAAAGCATTATGTCTTACAAAAACAATGTACATATCTAAATTCAAAAATCTTTTATTGCTAAAAAATGCTAACCATCATCTCAGCTTTCAACAAGTCATAATCACTGAACACAGATCACTGTAACAAATGTAATAATAAAGAAAAGTTTGATATATTGTGAGAATCACCAAAATGTGACAGACCCATGAAATAAGCAAATGCCGTTGGAAAAATGGTGCTGATAGACTTGCTTGATGCAGGGTTGCTACAGGCCTTCAATTTGTAAAAACACTATTACCTACAAAATGCAGTAATGTGAAGCATGATAAAACATGCTTTAACTTATTTAAATATATATATATGTACACACACACACACACACACACACACACACACACACACACACACACACACACACACACACACACATTTAATTAAATATATTCCTACCATCTCCCATGAAGAATTTAAGGCATTCTAAAGATAAGGCTCTTCCTGTAAATTTATAAGACACATAGAAAGCAAGTCCTAACTTTAAAAACTCATCTTGGGGCACCTGGGTGGCTCAGGTCATGATCTCACAGTTGGTGGGTTTGAGCCCAGCATCGGGCTCTGTGCTGACCACTCAGAGCCTGGAGCCTGCTTAGGATTCTGTGTCTCCTCTCTCTGCCCCTCCCCCAGTTGTGCACTTGCGCACATGCACGCTCTCTCTCTCTCTCAAAAATAAACAGTAAAAACACAAACCAAAAAACCCTCATCTGAGTCAGCACCAAAAATAAAACAAACAAATGAACGAATGAAGGAAAGTTTCACCTAAAGTTCTGATAAATACTAATTAACAATGACATAGGGTTACAAAAATAAAAGACCATATAAGTGCTGTCAGTAAGAGGCTAAAAAAGAGAAACATTACCTGGAAATCTTAAGCATGGCATGTTGTTTTAGTATTGTACCAGATACAAAAAGAAGTCTTGGTAAAAAATCTGAAGTAGCTGTATATTATGCTTGTGCATCTGGGTTGGGAGGTGGAAGTGGGAGTAGGGAATACATTAATTTCAGGTACCCCAAATAAAAATATACTGCTCAAACAGAACACAGTGGGATTCTGGAAGTAGGATAACACATAACCCTACTTTTCCTTTTCCTGCTTATCTTTTATGGAACACCCTACTCTTGACTTTTGTTTTCATGCACTTAAATTAAGCTGTGTTTAGTTTTAGTATTTAAATCCCTTATTACAATGTAGATTAATATACACTAAAAATTAAATGTGTTCTAAGTATGCCTCAAATTTTTAAAAAATTCATTGACTCACACAATATATAAAAGGTGGTCTAACTATAAATATTCTAGGTAAAAAAGGAACATAAATGACTTGTTTAAATATTTTAACTTTGAAAAACAACTAAGAATGAGAAGAATTAGTTTTAAGGAATTCCTTTAAAGTCACCTGTGTTCTTTAAAAATGGTGTCATTTGTTATAGTTCATGTGGTCCTGAATCAAATCATATGGGGTCATGATTATGGGTTCAATTTTTTTTTTTAAGTTTATATATTTATTCGAGAGAGATGGAGACAGTGCGGGTGGGGGAGGGGCAGAGGGAGAGAGAGAGAATCCCAAGCAAACTCCACGCTGCCAGCACAGAGCTCGACGTGGGTCTCAACTTCACAAAACTGTGAAATCATGAACTGAGCTGAAACAGAGATGCTTAACCAAGAGCCAGCCAGGCACCTCTAGTTCAGTTTTCTAATTGAAGTTTCCTTCACCGAAACTTATAAGCTGTTCTGTGGCTGCAGGCTGCATATCAGGACACGAGGCCAGCCAGCAGCAGTCTGACACAGTGCAGTTAACTACTGCCAGACCAGGACTCCACGCACATGCTCTACGGACACAAACGAGTGCCATGAAGACAGAACACTGTTCTTAAGATGTTTCCTAACGGATATGTGTTCAGAAATTTTTAACAATCGGGGTCCTATGAAAGAACATTAAAGGAAGTGTCAGTATTTCCTCAAAATACCTTACACAAGGATGTACATGTGACACAGATGCACAGAACACTGACAATTCATTTACAGAACCAAATTCTTTAAAAATATAACATTCTAAAAACAAATGGAGGTAGTGTATTGGTTTGGACCAAAACACCAGACAGAAAACTGTGATATGAAGTTATCCAAATAGGTCAGTATCTGTAGACTGCCTTATGATAGGAAAAAAGTATGCTGCATAATAAAAACCGGAAAGTGAGCTGCTTTAATTATACTCCCAGCAATATAACAAAGGCAATTTTTAAATGACTAAAATATTAAATCACTTTTTTTTTTTATTTATTTTTTTTTTATTTATTTATTTTTTTTTTTAAATTTTTTTTTTTCAGCGTTTATTTATTTTTGGGACAGAGAGAGACAGAGCATGAATGGAGGAGGGGCAGAGAGAGAGGGAGACACACAGAATCGGAAACAGGCTCCAGGCTCTGAGCCATCAGCCCAGAGCCCGACGCGGGGCTCGAACTCACGGACCGCGAGATCGTGACCTGGTTGAAGTCGGACGCTTAACCGACTGCGCCACCCAGGCGCCCCTTAAATCACTTTTTAAGAAAGGTCTATATAAAATCAAGTAAATCGCTGGTAAATGCATAGCTGTTGAAGGTAACTCTGTATATAATTCCCATTCATACATTTGATACATATTTTCCATATAAGCCTTGCCTTAAACATCTCCAAACACACACACACACACACACACACACACACACACACACACCCTATATTGCAAAATTTAATCTCAACCTTTAAATAAATTTTAATTTTTCTAATACCTCTTGGATTAGTAACAGTTTATTTCACTTCCTAAGAATAATAGATATCATTAGATGCCTATCCATAAGTACAAAGAAATTCTTGCAAATAGATAAATTTATGAAGATAATTTTCCCCAAAGATACTCAAAGCATGTTTTTGAAACTAAGCCTGAAATACCTAAAACTTATAAAAATAAATTTTTTTTTTGCTAATGGATATCAGAAATCAAGTGACAGTACCTTAATATTTAAGAAGGAACTACAAATTTTAAGAAACAAATGGAAGGCTGAACACTGCCTGGATATCTAATACTTTAAAATTATTGTTAATTTTTAGATGTAATGGTATTGTGGTTATTTTTAAATAGACTGTGTGTCTTTCAGAGATATACACTGAAATAAATACAGATGAAATGATACCTGGGATTTACTTCCAAATGATCTGGGAGAGAGAGAAAGGATAAAAGTTGAGTAAGACTGGCCGTAAGTCGGTAACTGGAAGCTGGTTGATAGGCACATGCAGGATTCCCATACTAATCACTCTGTTAAGTTTGAAATGTTTAAAAGAAAAAATGCCTATATACAGGGTTTTTCCATGTTGTAATAAGTATAGGCAGAATATATGCATATTCTTACAATAAAATTTATCTTAAGCTTTATATAGCTGTCAATCATGGGACAAATATAGACTTATTTTGCAAATGTCTAAAAGTCTAATTAGAATTATTACCAGAAACTGCATTTGTAAATTGTACACTACACCGCATTAAATACTCCCATTTGTTGACGAGTTTCACTAAATAAGATTAAAATTTCAACTATTACTTACTGAATTCAAAAGAATGTAGTTAATGTGTACTGTTACATGGAGCACATACCTGTGGACTGTGAAGATCTGTGGTCAGCATGATAATTGAGTAAGCCAAAACATAAGCAGTATCTGCACTAGCAAAAAGGGTTTGTCTGAAAAAATAAATGCATCATGTTATAAACTTTTATTGTTTTACACCTGCATTTAAATAAATCAAACCCCCTTACTTTTCTCTTTCAGGATTTATGTTTTAGCTCATACTACAATTTTTTTCGCGAAAACATCCATCACTTCTAAATTGGAGACAATCTAAATTCTCTGAGAGCAGGAGACAATGAATCTCCTGATGTTCCCTAGCATAGTGATAGCTGGCAACCCGTAAGTGCCTGAATTTGAATCTTCCTTACCCTTGGTTGCATTCTAGGTATCTCGCAGCAAATTTTTCCATCAATCGATCAATTTTCTGAGCTTCCCCTGGAAGACGGAATCCTTCCAGAAACATACGAAGAGCTGAAACAAAGTCCTTTCCTGAAAAGTCGTGTTGGTCCACATATGCATACATGACTTCTTTGTTAAATTTATCATTATCTCCCAGGAACTCACCCACTTGAGTCTAAAGAACAAAAGATTAAAAAAAGGATATCCTAATGAAATGCTACATTTGCCACAGAGACATTTAAAAAGTAGAAAAATCTGTAAGATTCACAGGTTTTGTCTACAGGGTTAACTATTTCAAACATGAAGCTAAAAAGTTAAACACACTAAATGTGTTTATTAAAAAAATGATATTCTTTTGAGTTCAGAAAATTAAAAAGCAAAAATAAGAATACCTAGTTATTTTTTAAGTTTTATTATATACATAGGGCATTTTAAAGGGAAAACAGTATGGAGCATTACGTAATTAAGGAATTTTACAGAAAAGGTTAGAATTAAAAAATGGTATTCTTACTGAGTCTAATCTTTCCTCTTGATGTAAGAATTGGGCTATATCTTCAGATGTAGTGCCAAGCATCCCTTGTTCTTGAAGGTACTGTATTCCTCTCTTTGGTTTCTTATTAAATCTAGATGATGTTAAAGTTAATAGAAACATTAGAAATAGAAAATCTTCTGCATTTCCCTGAAAAGATCTTAAACAACCAGTAAATTAATTTTCTAATACCACTAGAAAATAGTTTATTCAACATAATCAATACATAAATATACAGAAATTATTACATTATGCAAAGTTTTATTTTTCTTTTAAGATCCTCAAGCAAAAGGCCATATTTATCAAAGATATGGACCAGTTCACAGACTATATGAGATAATGTCAATTTGAGTAAGGATATAAATACTAAAGGTCTCATGTTTTTAATATATATATTCACCTTGATGCTCAAGTAATCTTGGTTCATTCCACATACACCCAGTGATTAATTCTAAGTTTCCTGCTTTTAAAGTAAAGAACTTGATTTTGGTGACTGTTTTAACCATGATCTGACATCATTATTTCCTTTATGAAAAAATTCCTACATAACCAATGTTTTCAAAGGCAAGTCCAAACCGACTAGACTGATACACAAGATCTTTCTCAACATAGCTCCAGTTCATCTCAACCCCTCTCACCCATCTACTCCCAAATACCCTATTCTCAATTCCTAAGCATAATGCATTTCTGCAGTCTATTTCCTCTACATGACCTTTACCTGTTCCATTCATTTTCTGTGGAACTCTCGTTCATGCTTAGAGATCCAGTTCAAATGTCACCTCCTTGTTTCCACATCATTTACTCTCTACTTTTATTGCACCACTAATTACTTTGGTCCCTCATCACCTGTCACCAGGGTACTACAATAGTTCTTAAAAGGTCTTCCTAGCTTTGGTTCTGCTCTCATTCTAACGCATCTTTCAGGCTACTGGCAAAGACATCGTTCCAAAACAGAAATCTGATGCTGCAGCTACTATGACTAAAACCCTTCATACATAGTAAGCTAAAGCCAAGAACAAGACAAAAACTTGTTTCCATGGAAAATAAGGCCTTCTGTAATCTGGATCCAGCTCAATGCTCTCATTTCATTTTCTGTGACTGCTACCCCAACCCTGCCTCTGCTATCCTGAACAGTAATCCTCAAATGTCCCTTTCCTCTGTGCTGCTGCACATGCCATTCTCTTTGTCTGAAATGTCCTCACCTGTTCTAATGACTCCTGTCAAGTCCTAATTCATACCATAAATTAAAATCAAACATTTTTCACTGAGATAAGCACAATCTCTGCCCTCTAGAAGCTCTCTAATAAAATAAACATGATTTTTAAAAATTGTAAAAGTGCAACAACTAATGTATTCACAAGGTAAGATAGCACAGAAGAGAAATAACTAACAGAGATGGTTGTGATATATTTCCCGGGGAGGGGACTGTGAAACTGGGGTTTGAAGAATGATTACACAGTTCATAAAGAGTAAGAAAAAAAATCCTAGAGAGGAAGGAGTCATACTAATACATGGAAGCATAAAACAGCATGACGTTAGAATAAACAGCTCTGCATTGTTGGAAGGCTGAAATGAGATAAAGAAGTGGCAGGTGATGAAGCTTAGAGTCCAGCAGATCCATATCATGAAGGGTATTATATCCAATTATAAGAAACTGTGACTTTATTCTCTAAAAGCAGAAGTGGGGAGAAATAGAAGCTTACTTTTATTCAAGAGAGATCACTCTAGCTATGTGTGAGAAAAGACTAGAGAATAAATAAGACCAAAGAAAGGTAGGCCAATTAAAAGACTGCACTAGTCAAGGCAAGAAATGGTGATGGTTTGACTTGAGAGAACAATTGTGGGAGATGGAGAGAAGAGATAAATAGCACAGATACTTAGGAAGTAGAATGAACAGAATTTAATAACAGATTAGATCCAAGGGGAAAATCTAAGTAACTCCCAGAATTCTAGCTCACAAATTTAGTAGCCTGCTGAGGTTACTAGCCTAAATAAGAAATACAGAAACAGTAGTTTTCTGTTTGTCTTTTAGACAATCCAATCTACCAATATATTTTTGGTAGATGTATTAGGGAATTGATTATGGAGAGAACGGAGACTGATAAATTCGGTGATGGACAATACTGAGTGTGAGAAGCTAAGCAGTATCCAACAGAGTTGTCCGACAGGTAATTACAGACATGATTCTGGACTTCCGTAGAGGTATTTATGTTAAAAGTAACAGTTGGGAGCGGTGACACGCTAGCACATACAAAGTGAGTCATGAAAAAGAGCATGATCACCTAGGAGAAATTACAAAGTAAGAAAAGAGCTGAGGGACAGAACTCTGGAAATGCTAAACTGTATTCAGGAGATAAACAGGCCGTAACAAGACTGAGATGACAAGGGTCAGAATGGTAGGAGGAACAGGACAGAGTGGTGCCACAAACAGTCATGGAAGAGTGTAATGGGAGCACAGTGACATGAAAGCATTCTCATAAAAGTATGAAGGAGAGATCAAGTCCAGGGGCTGAAAGCAGTAGAGACTAAGGAGACCACTCTGAAGTCCTGTCACGACTCCCTCTCACTCCCAAGTACCACAAACAGAGCTACCATACCTTGGCAGCACTTTGTCTACTATTATAGACTGGACAGAGTACTATTAAAAAAAAAAAAACTATTTTGCTTATATTATATACACTGTAATCTTAAATATAAGACCCAGTGCCTTCATGGTTCTTGGCACACAGTCCCAAACACCAAATATATGTTTGCAGAGTAACCAGAATTTCAATATGAATGTCTAATTATACATATTAGACCTTGAGTCCCTCAGAAGCCATGTCTATTTCATTCATCAAGTTTCCCTAGGACCTTGCATAATGTCAGGAACAGATGGGACTTCGATAAATATTGACTGAAAAACTGGAATGAGTGAAGTATTAGTGGCTATTTCCTGAGGCAATTTTGCAAGATTTTATAATTTTATCACCAAAACATGTGCATGCATTTTGTCAACTTTTTTATATTAATGATTAAAAAAATGGAAACTTGAACATTCACCAAAAGGCACTGCTCAAGAGTTAGGAAGAAATGCTTTCCAGTAGAAGGAGCAAACCATGTAAATGTACACGGGAATTTTTAACAGTTTGTAAGTAGCTAGATTCATGGAGAAATGCCAGCAACTTCATTTCCTCACAGCTTCTCTTTGAAAGAGATGGGCAATTACAGGGATAAAAGCAGCATGGTACTACTTAGACAGGAAACAGTCCAGGAGCAGGCTTATGCCATAAAGCTTAGTGGGAAAACAGACTTCCCAAGATCTGGGTCTGGTAGAGTAGCCAGGTTGGAAATGGAAGTTATCACCTAATCAACATATAAAAATGACATTGATAACAAGGGATCAATAACAAGAGTAGCACATCTGTAGGGGTGCCGGGGTGGCTCAGTTGGTTTAGGGTCCAACTCTTGATTTTGGCTCAGATTGTGATCTTGCTGTTCATGGGACTGAGCCCTATGTCAGGCTCCACGCTGACAGCACAAAGTCTGCTTGAGATTCTCTCTCTCTGTCTCTCCCCCACTCATTCTCTCTTTCTCTCTCTCTCAAAAGAAATAAATTAAAAAAAAGAAAGCAAATTTGTAACTCAACTGGAGAAAATATAAAACCTTTAAAGGAGAATGCTAGTTAGTTATTAGAAGTGTCATACTATAAATTTTTTGACCTGTCATCTGCTTAGGAAATATAATGGGGGATTTTATAATTGAGCTACTAATTGAACAATACAAAACTACACAGATGATATATTAATCAACAGCATATAATATACACTGCAAAATTAATTTACTGTGCACTATAAGGGTCTGTTGGGCTAGACGACAATAAACAAGGAGAGCTGAATAAGGAGCCACCAAAAGTCTTGGATGTATGAGAACTATGCCCAGTTTTAGTCAATGAAAGGTGATAATGAGAAGGGAACAGAAATAATCTGAAGATGTAGACAAACCCAGGGAAAGGGTGATACTGTACTAGCAGAAGGATATTCAATAACATTTCTCCTTAAAATTGGACACTCACAAATCTATTCCTTGTTCTATTATTTCTTTTTGTTGCTTTAGGACTTCAAACTGTTCTGGATTATCAGTGCCAGACATCTGTGTACTGTAGCTGCCTATTCCTGATGATGATGTTGACTCCAGGGAATTTAAACTTCCGTATCTGTTTATTGTCTCAGGGTGTTTGATTTCATTCGTCTCTTGTTCTAAGGGTTTTTCCTGACCTGTAAGTAGAAAGACTGATACAGTAAATCATTCTTTCAAAGAAAAAAAAATGTAAAAGGTTAAAAAAAAAATTGTCAAGTAAGGCAAGATATTTTAATGCTTCTTAGACAATTATGCAATACAAACAAACTATTAGGTGCCATCCCAGACAATATACTTTGATAGTAAAACACACTGCAATTAGTATTTGTGTAATTTGTACCATTAAAAGTTCTTTTTGTAGTTGCAGTGCTAAGTATCCACTGCGTTTCTGCTCTCAGCTCATGCCACAGAAGGAATAGTTTTCCCTCAAAGGACTGCTGACTGATGTAATACTAGGGTAGACCTGCAGCATGAGTTTTTCTCCTAGTAAGGGCAAATGCCAAACATAGGTGAACAAATCAATCTTAAAACATCTTGGCTTGTATAGGTTTCTTCTATAATTATCTTTTACTTAAGTTGCATAAATATTCTTCACTTTAATGTGGTATTTAAAGTATTTCAAGGAAGATTTAGAAAGAAAAAAGTTTGGACAACTAAGTTGGAAATACATAATTCTAAAGCTCATATTGAACTCATACAGAATGCTTCTTTATCAGCTAAATGAGCAAAGAGGTCACGAAACTGGTCTAATGGCAACTGGAATTATCCTCTCGCAAGTATCATTTACTTGAAATGACAAAGAATTATAACTCAAAATGCCACCTTACCAAGAGTTGTCTGAGAGTTGGGATTCACATACTGATCCTTACTCCATTCAACCATACACTTCAAAATCGACACTAAGCATTCTAAGCCTTTTTTCCTCAGGCTCAGTTCCTACGAAATAATTCATAAAAAGAATAAAACAAAAAGCTCTTTAAAGGAAAACACATAGCTCTTCCTTGGCCAAGTTTAAATTTGAAAGTGCTTTTAAAGTTCCTACCTGAACATTACTCATACCAAGTTCTTGACTGCCCCGTCCTTGAGCAATTTTTGATAGATCATTTACTAGTCTTTCAAATATATTTGCTGCATTTAAGTCGCAGTCATAGTTTACATAAATATCCACTACACTCTGAGCATCTGTAACAATATAATATATTACGTTTAACAAGAAGCATCTAGTATAGGAGTATAGTAAATATCTCTTAATAAAAAAAGATAATAAAGAAGGATAATTTCAAATACCTGCACAGATCCTTGTCAATGTCTGAATAACCATCCATTTGTGGTCAAATGAGCTGGTAGAAGTTTCCAAAATGTATAGGAAAATTTCTTTAAAGAACACCTGTGATTAGGGAAAAACTTCTGTTTAAAATAGTGTTTATAATTCATATATATGATCACTTTCTAAATATCCCAAAGCTATAGAGCAGAGATTATGACCCAGGCTCCTCTGGAGTTCAATTCCTTTTGACTAGTCCTTGTAGTAGGAGCACTGCACTTCACAATATTTTGTTTGCTATCACACAGCCACTACAAAAGAAATCTGCAAAGATCTGGAGCTCCTCTGCATGATAATTTCATGAACACATTTATAAAACCAATGTAATTCATACTTCACTGTTTAATCCCCCAAAGAGTATAAATTATATTCTGTTCATCAGTTATGTTTTACAGACATCATAGTACCAGGTGTTTAATTTTCCTAGATTTAAATGTACCTAATGTTCTAATCCACACAATAAAAATAATCTCTTACACTATGGTATTTTTTATAATTACTCTTTTGGGGCGCCTGGGTGGCCCAGTCACCTGTTAAGCCTCCAACTCTTGATTTCAGCTCTGGTTACGATCTAACAGTTTGTGAGTTCCAACTCTTCCTCAGGCTCCACACAGACAGTGTAAAGCCTGCTTGGGATTCTCTCTCTGCCTCTCCCCCGCTTACGCACACATCCGCACTCTCTCTCTCAAAATAAGTAAACTTAAATTATAATTACTCTCATGGTGGAAATCTCTACTGTCTGTAAACAAATTATTTTTCAGTATTTTTTACCCCAAATAATGTCAAATACAATGAGTTAATCAACCTAATTAAACAAATTATGATTTAAGAGCTAAGAAAGAATTTTTAGATTCAAATTTATTTTGGAAAAATGACTGATTTAAGAGGGGATAACAAAACAAAATGAAAACAAAACACCAGAAGTCACATATTAACCTTTGTGAAGGTTATGTGCTCCAGAAATTCATACTGATAACATGAGGTGACTAACATCTTCTCCCTCCTAATTGGGTGAGGTACCAACTGAGGTAGCCCAAAAGAAATGTGCTTTTCTTTCACAAAATCCAATACATTTCTATTACTTCCTTAATGTCATCACCATTTCCTGTAAGACCATAACTTTTTAAGAAGGAGGGACTGGGTCTTTCTTGCTGAGTACTGCGTCCACACTGCAAGGCATAAAGTAGGCAGCCAATAAATACTTACATAGAACATACAAAATGTATGTTAATTGACTATTTATGTTATCGGTAAAGCTTCCAGTCAACAGTAGGCTATTAGTAGGTAATTTGGGAGGTAGTCAGAAATTTAACGTGGATTTTTTGCTATGCAGGAGGTCAGTGTCACTAGCCCTGTTTCGTTCAAGGGTTAACTGTATACAGAATCCAAAAACAGAATACACATTCTTCTTAAATGCACGTGGAACACTCTCCAGGACAGATCACATGTCAAACCACAAAACAAGTCTCAAAAATTCAAGAAGAGTGAAATCAAACATCTTTTTCAACCACAAATGTTTAAAATTAGAAATTATAAGAAGAAAAATGGAAAAACTACAAATATGTGGAGATTAAACAACACATTACTGATCAACTGGGTCATAACTACCTAAAGAAAAAAGAAAAATACAACATCCCAAATTCTGTATGACGCAGCAAAAGTGGTTCTAAGAGGGGAATCACAGCAATACAAGCCTAAAGCCTACTTCAAGAAACCAGAGAAATCTCAATTAAACAGCTTAACTTTACACCTTAGGGAATTAGAAAAAGAAGAATACATGGAACCTAAACTCAGTAGAAGGAAGGAAATAGTAAAGATCAGAGTAAAAAATAATAAATATGGACTAAAAAGACAATAGAAAAGATCAATAAACAATTAGCTGATTCTTTGAAAAGATAAACAAATTGACAAACCTTCAGGTAGATTGACCAAGAAAAAAGAGACAGGGCTCAAATAAAATCAGAAATGAAACAGTAGGTTACAACTGATTTCACCGATATACAAAAGATCACAGAAGACTACTATGAACAATTATATACCAGCAAATGGGACAACTAGAAGAAATGGATAAACTCCTAGAAACACACAATCTTCCAAGACTGAATCAGGAAGAAATAGAAAATCTGAATAGACCAATTACTAGAAAGGAGACTGAATCAGTAATCAGTCCCTTCAATCACTGGTGTCGGGCAAACTGGACAGCTGTATGTGAAATGATGAAACTGAACCACTATCTTACATCATATGCAAAATTAACTTAAAATGATTAAAGACTTGAAGGTAAGACCTTTAACCATAAAACTCCTAGAACATAGGTGGTAAGCTTCTTGACATCAATCTTGGTGATGTCTTTTTGGATCTGATTCTAAAGGCAAGGGAAACAAAAGCATTAAACAAATTAAACAAATGGGACTATATCAAACTAAACAGCTTCTGCACAGTGAAGAAACCACTATTACTGAATGGAAGAAAACATTTGCAAACCATATATTTAATAAGGGGTTAATATCTAACATATATAAAGAGCTTACACAACTCAATAGCAAAAAAACAAAACAAAACAAAAACCCAACCAATTAAAAACTGGGCAGAGGATAAAAACAGACATTTTTCCAAAGGAGACATACAGATGGCCAACAGGCACATTGAAAAGATGCTCAATCAGGGAAATGCAGGGGCGCCTGGGTGGTTCAGTAGGTTAAGCGTCCGACTTCAGCTCAGGTCATGATCTCACAGTTAGTGAGTTCGAGCCGCGGATCAGGCTCTGTGTTGACAACTCAGAGCCCGAAGCCTGCTTCGGATTCTGTGTCTCCCTCTCTCTCTGCCCCTTTCCCACTCATGCTTTGTCTCTCTTCCTCTCTCAAAAATAAGCAAACATTAAATATATATAAATACATACATACACATACATATTCATATAAATATATAAATGTATGTATATACCTGGGAAATGCAAATCAAAACCACAACAAGAAACCACCTTAAACCTATCAGAACATCTATTATCCAAAAGATAAGAAATAACAAGTGTTGGCAAGGATGTAGAGAAAAGGGAACTCTTGTACAGTTTACAATGCAGCACAGCTACTATTGAAAACAGTATGGAGGTTCTTCAAAAGATTAAAAGTAGAGCTACAATATAATCCATCAATTCCACTAATGGATATCTCTACAAAGAAATGAAAACACTAATTTGAAAAGATAGATGATCCCTATGTTTACTGCAGCGTTATTTACAATAGACAAGATACAGGAACAATCTCCAAGTCTACTGGTAGATGAATGGATAAGGAAGATAGGCTATTTATGTACAATGGAACACTACTCATATAAAACAAATCTTGTCATCTGCAACAACATGGATGAATCTTGTGGGTATTATGCTAAATGAAATAAGACAGAGAAAGACAAATACTGCATGATTTCACTTACATGTGGAATCCAAAAAACAAAACAAAAAAAAACAAACAAAAGGAAACAAAGCCCCTGACTCCTAGATAAAGAAAACAGACTGGTGGCTGACAGAGGGATGAAGATGTGGAGGTGCAAAACAGGTCCAGGGCATTAAGAGGTATAAATTTTCAGTTATAAAATAAGTCTTGGGGATGTAATACCAAGTATGGGGAATATAGTTATAATTTTGTATTAACTTTGTAAGGTAATAGATGGTAACTAGATTTATTACAGTGACCATCCTGCAATGTACACAAATGCTGAATCACTATGTTGTACACCTGATACTAATATTGTCAATTATATTCAACAAACAAATACATAAAAAAAAGTTTGGAACTCTCCAATTTATGGAATAAATAAAACCACTAGATTGGGAGAAAGAGGAAAATGAAAACTTTAGCTACTCTCTATGGATTATCAAACTGTACTAACAAGCAACAGCCTTCAATTGTATTTAAGACACCATGCTTATCAACAGGGGCTCTAGAAAAAACCAAATTAAAAAAAAAAAGATTTAAAGAGCACCTATAACGTAACGTATGTAGAATAACAATACTATCATAAACACTTTGTCTGCAAATAGATATTTTCTTGAAAAGTTGTGCATAAACTATTTTCTGATATAAACATGTAAGTTAATGTCCATAGAAAAATCACTTTACAGAAACTCTGAAGTGTATATTCTCACAAAATGAATATTCATGTAATAACAATTTCAACACTGCTTTGCAAATTTAGGTTTTCATATGTTGGCTTTGTTTTCTCCAACTAGAATACAGCTTATCAAGCATTTGAACATGCTTAGTATTTTCAAAAACAGATTTACATTTATCTTGTCTGATCCTCAATCTCCCCATAAGGGACAATGGAGAGTAAAATACATGTAATCTCTTTAAATACACAGAACAGTATTAAAACAATTTTGTAATGAGAATCTACCATCTGAGGAGAAAGGAAATTTTTACTAGTAGTATTTCCTTTTAAATTTGTGCTTCCAAAAATTTTATATATTGAATAAATCTGCATTTAATTTGCATTTAATCTACAAAAATAGTAATCCCAATTTAAATGACTTTTGTGATACCTGGTTCCCTATGAATTTATATTTCACAGTCTACTAAACAGTACTTTAAAAAGTTGCATTCAAAAATCTCTAAGTAAATGAATACAGTCTTTCAAAATAATCTAATGGCAATCCAAATGCTTCATCATCAAATGAAAGACTTTTGGGTTAGTATGGAAGCAAAAGTTCCAAAAGTTGGGTTTTTTTTAATCTCCTTCATTTGTAGTTCCTGAAGATAATGGGAAAAAAACTATCAAAAAATAGCAACTACTCCTACCTAGTTAAATGCCTTCCGTGATTTTAACAGATATAAGACAAACTAAAATTTGGCAATATATATGTACCAGAAATTATTTCCTGTCCAAAATTTGGCCCCAATATAAAAACTTTTCACTTAAAATATCAAGGCTTTATTCGGTCTTATTCCCATAATATCCTATGTGAATTTTAATAGATACTGTAGATTAGTAATAAAGTGTGATTGTTTTAACCATCTCAAATCTCTGGGAAAATGATAATGTATCTGTTCTGTGAGCTAATGAATTATCAATCTTTAGTTAGGATTAAATATAAAATTTATAAGAATTATAAATAAGTAAAAGGTATTGGGGGATACAGGCTTCTAGTTATGGAATAGATAAATCATGGTAATGAAAAGTATAGTCAGTGGCATTTTAATAGCATTGTATGGTGACAGATGCCAACTACACTTGTGGTGAGCAGAGCATAATGTACAGAGTTGTCAGATCACTATGTTGTACACCTGAAACAAATGTAACATTGTGTGCCAACTATACTTCAGTTTTAAAAAATTGCAACAATTAAAATGCAACCTGCCTACCAAACACATAGTTGAAAGCTAACTAGCATAAAAGCAAGGGTTTCTAAAATGTATAATGTCCCAACCGAGACAATATAATAACAACTGGTAAATGGAAACAAGCACCAATTAAGTCCAGTAAAACATAAATACCATTTTTAAATATTCAATTATTTGAAAGTGAAAACAAAAGATCACTAACTGATACACCTGCATTATATGTGCAGCCATGGCTGGAAAACTCCCTAATTTATTAGTTCTACCAAGTCTCTGGAAATATTTTAGCACCACATGACCATTAAGACCCAGGGATAAAACTTCAGAAATAAAATATACACATTAGAAAAATAATACAAAGCAAAAATTAAAATGTCAAATTCCTAAAATATAACCTTAAAAATATAATCCTTACTAATAATAGCCTCTTTAAAGTACCCAAGACTTCGATGGCTTAAAACCATATATATAAAGTATATTTTGCAACTTTCTCTTAAGATAATCAAATTTATTATTACATGCCATATACACAATGGCAAAATTATTGTGAGGGCCAAATTAACTCAAGACAACTAGAATCACTCAACCAGTATAAATTCCTTGAAGGCAGGAGCTGTGTCTTAATTTGATTTTGTATTCTCAGTGTTTACCCAGTGCTTAGTATTTCATAAGTACATGTTAGTTAAATGGGTAAATGGAAAAAAAAGCAGCATAGCTGATTCTTGAACAATGTGAGGGTCAAGGGCACTGATCACCACATACTTGAAATCCACATAGAACTTTAACTCCCAAAAACTTAACTACTAATACCCTACTGTTGACTAGAAGCCTTACAACAACATAAACATTCAACTAACACATATTTTGTATTATATATGTATTATATACTGTATTCTTATAATCAAGTAAACTAGTGAAAAGAAAACGTTACTAAGAAAATCGTAAAGAGGTGGGGCGCCTGGTTGGCTCAGTCGGTTAAGCTTCCAACCTTGGCTATTGGCACAGAGCCTGCTTTGGATCCTCTGTTCCCCTTTCTCTGTCCTTCCCTCACTCGTTCTCTCCCTCTCAATAAATACATAAACTTAAAACAAAGAAAAAAGAAAATAATAAGGGGGGGGTGCGTGGGTGGCTCAGTGGAGTAGGCATCTGACTCTTGATCTTGGCTCAGGTCACGATCTTGCAGTTCATGAGTTTAACTCCTGCACTCGGCTATGCAGTGTCAATATGGAGCCTGCTTGGGATTCTCTCTGAACATCCCTGGCTCGCTCGCTCTCTCTCTCTCTCTCTCTCTCTCAAGACAGAAAAGACAGAAAGAAAGGAAAGATAGGGAAGGAAGAATGAGGGAAGGAGGGAATCATAAGGAAGAGAAAATACATTTACACTACTGTACCTGCACTTAGTGAAAAAAATTCACATGTAACTGGGCCTACTTAGTTCAAAGCACTACTGTTTAAGGGTTAACTGTTCACAACAATACACTAATATTATTTTACATTCTGAAAAACCTTCCAGGGTATTAATAATCTGATTTAACATTAAACAAATGAAATACCCAACAATGCCTAAATGCAGAACATACCTCAATTTGCATCTTCAGATGCGTCTTGAAGTTTGACAACAAAGTAAGAAATATGGAAAGAGAAAGCTCAAAAACCTCTGGAACAGATGAGACTCCATTTTTTGAGAGTGCGACACAGAGATACTGCTTAATAGCATTAATAAACATTTCATTTGTCCTGAAAACAGGTCCTGCATTCTGCAGAATGGATAGAAGTAACTGCAATGAAAGAATCTTGGATCGCAACTCATGAGACCTAAAATGTAAAAGAGAGGGCAAAGTATATGGACAAATTTAGTGTCATGGTATTAAAAGCTGTTCCAAAGATATTTCCTGGTACCACATAATTTCACCAAATTTTAAACAGAGAGGAACACAAAAGTCTACAATGTAAACAAAGTACAGTATATGAATAATACGAATACTTCGCCATTAGTAATGGGTTAGTTCCACTTATGTTCTCAAGAAGCACATAATTTCATAAACTTTTTAAATGGAAAACAATCATCCACACATATTTAAAATCAACACACTGTTCCACGAGACAAGAAAAATAAAGATTTATTCCTTCTTCCTTTCTTTCACAAGTATATTTCACTTTTTAGAAAATACCACGAACTCTTCTCAGATTAAGTACCATATTTAGTATATAATAGTTCCATAGTATATAATAGTTTCGTATATAATGTGCTTTTTTCCTAGGCATGCTACTCAAAAATCCTAAAAAAGTTTTGGTTATATGACCAAGTTACAGGACTACTTCAAGGTTACTTTTTCAATAACCACTTAAGTTGTTTTCTTTTTTGAAACACAAAGAGGCTTTCAGAACATTTCTCTCTTAAAGTTTACCCATTTATTCCAAATATTTTAAATAATGAAAAGCAAAAAACTACCCTTTCAGCTTAAATTTTCACTTTTTTCTCTGATCAATACACCATGCCATATTCTACTCAGTATCTAGCATTATAATTATCAGATTTCACAAATATAATTTTTCTCCCATTAAAGCAGGCATCTTAAGTCCAACAGACCAGGAAGATTGGATCCCAGGCAACTTTTCAAATGCAGAACACACTTAAACGTTCTAGCAGCTAATTCTTTTTATACCAAATGCTATTATCAGTCGCATTCACACCACAGACAGTAAACTTAATTGTTCCTGATTTCTACTTTAAAAATTTTATAGTTTTTAAGTGCCAAGTAATTCAAGGACCTAAGAAACTCTAACAAGGAATATTTAATTTCATGTAAGTGGGAATCACACAAATATTACCATCTTTGAAATAAAACTGGAACCAATAATATCATGGCTCATTATTACATATCAACTTTCCAAGATGGCTATGCCTCTGAATCTATATATGTGCAGCAAATATAGTATAACACACACACACACACACACACACACACACACACACACACACACCTTAAATAAATCAAGTTAGAAACAGTGAGAAGATTTTAAATAGCTATAGGAAAACATGAAATGGGTGAAGTATCTCCCCTTCATGTTGAAGCCTTCCAAGGCTTTTATGTTATGGCTACTTCCTAGTCTAGCTAATTTACCATCTTTTTTGCTCAATTCCAATAGTTATTAAAACCTGCAGCCTACTATTCTCTAACACATGAGTTTTTGTTGTAAGTTATTTTTGTATCCCCAGCTCTAACAAAATGCCTTGTACCTAGCACGTGCTCAATGTAACTCATGGATTTATTCATGCACTCATCTAAACATTTATTAACTACTTACTATCTATAAGGCATTAATTAATGAAGAAATGATCAAATGATTGTCTTATGACACAATAAAGTACACTTTTATAGGCAAAAGATGCTAGAAATTTCAGGTCTGCAGATTTTAATGGGGTAGTTTCAAACTATGAATCAAGCTTAACAAACATTTCCTGGATCATCATCTTAGCAACATCACGAAGTATCAAGAGAAGCAAAGACAAAAAAACAAAACAAAACAAAAACATAACTACAAAAAGCCATTAATTTTAGAAAAAAATCATTCAAGAGAGAAAACCATATATTCTTTAGAAAAGAAGAGTTTAGAAAATTTAATTTCTTCAGTATTCAATTCCAATGTTTAATGTCCCTGATGATCAAGGTCTTTTCTATGTTCAAAATTTCCTAATATTTGGTTTAAACCCACAGAGTAGAAGGATAATTTACATTATTCCTTATAAGAATCCTTTGTAATATTAAAGATTTCAGATCTCCAAAACTATATTCTTTTTATAGAGCTAAATGAATGCCCTTCCCCCATAGTACTCCTCAAAATTCATCTATTTTCTTTTGTGTTCTTTTCATTTTGGGCACTTTAAAGAATTCTCCCTTTTCTGTTTATAGTTTTTCAAATCACACTTTTTTACATCTGACTTGGAAAACTAAACATCTGAGACTTTTAAGATTAATAACATTTTCAAATCAAGGCAAAGATGGTCTTCAGCAATAACACCAAATTCTTAAGTTAGTACCTCCTTAAAGTCTTTAACAATTCAGAATGAGATGGTTATTTTTCTTTTCATAGTGAGAATAAAAAATTGAAAAAATTTTGAATACATATTTGTAACATACATAGGGTATAATCAAATTTACATTGCAATCTGAACAACTTTAATCCTTTTTCTGTAGAGTTTATATTTTCAAAATAAAGAAAAATCAGTAAGTTATATCTCTGACTCCCAGGATTTGGGCCTAAAATGATTTTAGAACTTTTGGCTTTGGGGCTTAAAAGATGTTTCTCACTGAATCAGTACAATGTGACAAAATAAAACTATAGAAAATATAACAAATGTAACTGCTTCTAGTCTTTCTTCTCAGCTGACATTTAGAAACTGAAATGCTCTACAGTTTTAAAAAATGAAGTAGCATTGCTTACATTTCTCCACTATTTCAATATTCTTTTCTCAAAGTCACTGAGGCCTTCTTTAAGATTTCTTTCTCCAGAAAGTTCTCCTAAAATTGTCATGCTATATTACATCATGCTGCAACATTAAGAGTGTCCAAACCCAGTCTTAAGCAAGAATCAGTTACATTTGACTCACAGGAAATGAAAGATATTTGACAACTTATGACTTACAAATGGCACTTTCCTATGGCTTAAACTTACACATTCGACAGGAACCAGACAAGTGACTCCTATCTCTAAGTATTCCCTGCTCCCCACAGAGAAAGGTATCATGGCATTTTTCAGACCTTAATGAATACATAATACCTTTCATTATGAATTTTAAAATTTATTTCTCTTAGTTTTATTAACTTTCAACTGGTAGCTTTCAGAAACCTAGCATGAGGCTACATATAACAGGGCTATTTTAACTCCAAAGTTATTTATAATATTGAAAAAAGAATTCTTTCAATCATTCAATATTTATTGAGCACCTATTATGTACCAAGCACAATCCCCTAATGTTGCTGGTATACTTTGGGAAATAGTATAAGTTATCTAGCAATTTTGGAACTATTTTTCAAGTACATTTTTTAAAAGGCAAAATAATCCTGGGGCGCCTGGGTGGCTCTGTCGGTTGAGTGTCCGACTTCGGCTCAGGTCATGATCTCACGGTCTATGAGTTCAAGCCCCGTGTCGGGCTCTGTGCTGACAGCTCGGAGCCTGGAGCCCGCTTCAGATTCTGTCTCCATCTCTCTCTGCCCCTCCCCCACTTGCTCATGCTTGCTCTCTCTCTCAAAAATAAACATTAAAAAATTTTTTTAAAAAAGGCAAAATAATCCTAAAATACATTTTTCAGGGTTCTACAGGACAAAAAGAACATAAGAAAATCCAAAGACTATCTTACAGTAAGTAAGTTTTCAAGATTAAATACTGTATGTGTCAAGCAGAATAGCCAATGACTTACTTTGGATCTGGGGGTCCATCTGACAGTGGTTTCATGGACAGTTTACACAATGACCTGAATACTAGAAAGGCATCCTTTTGTAAAATGTGGGAAAACTTAGCACCAGGTGAAGGTCCTGAAGAATTTCCAGATTCCTAAACAAGTTAATATACCATGTAAATAGAGACATTTGACAGTGTAAAATCATTTCAGCCTTCTATGTATTCTATTCAGTTCAGTAATACAGGGGGTTCTATTGGAAAAAAAACCTGATGAAGAATTTGCCACATTGCTTCTCTTTAATCTGACATACCACCCTAGCTCCCCAACAATAAATACCTTAAAAAAATAAATTATTTAAAAATATTCTCTCTTTGCTACCAAAAACTCTTCAAAATTTATCCATTTCATACCATTACTAACAAAATCTAGCACATCATGCCCTGACAAGACACCTCATCCATTGCCTAAACCATGCTTTTTACTACCTGTCATTTGGTGTTTTCTGTTTTTGTCCTATTTTAGCTATTCTGCACAGATAGACATAAGACAGCAGAAATTGTCAAGGCAATGTTTAAAACTTATTAACTGATGAAGGTCAACAAGGCCAAGAAAGTTGAACCCTATATACAGGTCAATGATACAGGGTAGGACTTCCTTATCTAAAAGGATAAGAAGGGGCGCCTGGGTGGCTCAGTTGGTTAAGTGTCGACTTCGGCTCAGGTCATGATCTCACAGTTTATGGGTTCGAGCCTTGCGTTGGGCTCTGTGCTGACAGGTCAGAGCCTGGAGCCTGCTTCAGATTCTGTGTTTCCCTCTCGCTCTGCTCCTCCCAACTCATGCTCTCTCTCTCTCTCAAAAGTAAATAAACATTAAAAAAAAATTAAAAGGATAAGAATAAAAACACACTAAATATAGGGTAGGGGGGATCAGGAGAACCTTATCACTACCATAGTTCAGATTTCATTTAGCCCTGAATGAAAGTAAGATGAAGTTCCCTAGATTTCTAAAAGTTCTTCCTCATCCAGTGATACTAGAATTGTCCTACAAATATATGATAAAAATGTTCTTTTTAAATGTAATTTCAATGGGGTGTACAAAGAGAAGATGTGAACACCTATGAAACACAGCTTAGAGTTGGAAATTTAGCTATCAGTATATTTAGGGAATAAACTGCTTTGATTTGTATCAGTGAGAAAAAACTAAGTCTTTATTTCCCCAAACTGTAATCAGCAAGCATTATCAACTGGATACATTCACCACAAAGTGCTGGTAGCCTATAAATGTGTAAGATTAACAGGACATCTGCTGCCCCCCATTTATACCTGAGTATCATTGGAAGAGACAGACAATCTGTCATCAGGTAAAGATGGTGTATATGCAACAGAAATTGGTGTTCCTGGAATTCCATTTGCTTGGATATTTTCACTGTCGCTACCATCCTCTATAGTTCCAATGTTGCCATCTGCACTTGCATTTATAGTCGTCCTTTCTCCCATATCTAAAATGGTAAGAATAAAAAAACATGCAAATATATGTGACTTAAGTATACTGAAAAGGCACAAAGAGTATTTAAAACGCAACAATGGCAGGAAAGCAATGTGAAATAGTATGAATTGGCAACATTTAAAGGTTAGTATACTTAGTAGTAAGTATGCATTTGGAATACATCCAAATACAATCCTTAAGTAGCTCTAGCTATGAAACACACTCAGCTGATGAAAGGCTAACTGGGATGTGCCAAAAGAGAAGCTTACTTTTAGTCTATATTATCATCTACTAAACTTGGTTCTAATGAATGCTAATTCTTTAAGATGTTAAGACAGTGTCTTCCAAAAAAAAAAAAATATCCCATTATCAAGCAAGTTAGAGAAATACTGGGAAATAGCTTTCTTTATTACAGTCTTTAATTTGCTCTCCAAAGAGAATATATGATATGTAGTGTTTCCAAAATTTATTTTACAATGAGCTCCTCTTCCCCTTTTTAGAATACCTATTAATAACTCCATATTCTTTGGAACACATATATGGAAACAATGGCCTATACCCCTGAATATTTTTTAGTATGTCACTCTGAATAATCATACTTTTAATTAATATAAACAGAAATAAATGATTTCTGGTAGAACAGATATTACAAATAATACCAAGTTTCGTAACTACTCTAGATATAATTATGTTATTTTAAGAAAGAAATACATACATGTCTGTGGCCATAACTAGCAGGAAATTGCTCATTTCATGCTATCAATCAAAAGAGAACTATAAGCAAGGGAAATATACTATACTGAGTAGATTTTGAAATAGGAAAGACCTATGTTTCAATCGTGTCTTTCCCATTTAACTGGATAACTTATTTCATCTTTCTTTGTCTCAGTTTCTTCATCAGCAGCAAAAATGTTAATGAGGAATCACCAAAACATACATACCCTACACACACACAACACATAAAGAACATAAACGATTCACAATAGTGGTAGCTATAATTCTGTAGATATATGGTAATATATGCCCAATTTCTGATTGATTCAGTAATGAAAGGAGTGTATCTCATGCCCCTACTCTAAAGCTGCTTTTTGCTCTCCAAATTAGAATATCCTAGATAGATTAAACTGGATAATTTCAAAGCGTGTTTTGCAATTAACAACTGGTACATGAAGTGGGGCGCCTGGGTGGCGCAGTCGGTTGGGCGTCCGACTTCAGCCAGGTCACGATCTCGCACTCCGTGAGTTCGAGCCCCGCGTCGGGCTCTGGGCTGATGGCTCGGAGCCTGTTTCTGATTCTGTGTCTCCCTCTCTCTCTCTGCCCCTCCCCCGTTCATGCTCTGTCTCTCTCTGTCCCAAAAATAAATAAACGTTGAAAAAAAAAAAAAATTAAAAAAAAAACAAAAAACAAAAAAAACAACTGGTACATGAAGATACTGATAAAATATATTTGGGAAGCTCTGTGCTGCACAAAATAAGACACTAGTTTTCCCAGTAGACCTTTCTGGAGCTTTAACATGCTAGTGTTAGACATGCTAAATATACTATCCTAACTTCTTATATATATATATTATGTGTATAATATATATGTATTTATGTGCTAAATGCTATTGCAGCTTTTAAATACATGTTATTTATTACATATATCTTACATATATGTTTAATAGCAAAGAATTCTCTGGAAGAAGTAAAAAAATTTAATAACGACTATCAGAAATGGATAATCCCTCAAAGCTTATTCCATTTTCTCTCAGTACCTAATTACATCTTTTCCCACTGCCTCCCCCCACCACTTTCCCTTAACAAATGACTTTCACATTCTACGTAGTTAAGAAGTTAGGTAACTCAACTAAGAAGTAGGTAGGCTACCTCAATCTCCCTTGTCCTACCATAAAGCTCCTTGACACCAATAATTTTTCCCCCTCTTATTTCAGGGGAAAAAATATTCCTTTGAATTTCTAAAGTGAACTATTCATTCACCCTCAAATTCATCTCTTCTTGCATTCATTTGTGTCTTCCCTCCCCAAGTATTCTCTTTTAACATTACATTTTCATGTATATGACTGAATCTTCCTCATTACTTAACATACTCAAATCTTCTCACTGGAAAAAAATCTTCCTTTAACTCTTGCTATACCTCTGCTACTGCCCATTTTTCTCCTTTTTATCAAATTTCTAAGAGGAATAATCAATATTCACTGATACTTTTCTTCTTCCCTTCTTAGTATATTTCTCAAAAGAAATCAAAAACATTCTATGATTTTATTTTCAGGTTTTGAAGCCAGACATCCTTGAGTTGGAATCTTCATTTTACTGCTTCCTACAAGTTAACTTAAAATCTCTCAATTTTCTCATTGTAAAAAAGAGAATAGTACCAGCACCTAAACATCCCAGTGCTTGGGGAGGATTAAATGAATAAATGTAAGTAAAGCAAATAAAGTCATTTGGGATATACAGAAAGTACTTAATAGAGTTAGATATTATTATTCTCTCTGTTTTCTCCTCTAACTGTTCTCTAAACATTAAGTGTAGACTTTTGTTTTCAAGATGGTAAATAGAGTCAATTAAAAATTAACTTCTCCTTTGATAAATCCCACTGAAATTACTAGGAGAAATATAAACAAGAGACAGATGCGATGTTTCTAACATTATTGCTATATTTCATCAGTAAGTTTGATAATTGCTGGTCTGGTATTTTTCACTGGTATGAAAAAATTCAAGTTAAGACTGATTTGAAAAAAAAAAAAAAAAGTAAAATCACACCCAGGCGCGCGCGCGCGCACACACACACACTCATATACTTAATTTGACAGAGTATCCTCCAAAAAACAATAGCAATTATCATACCTACTAGTGAAATACAGCAATGTTAAAAACAAAATGAGGCTCGAACCAATGTTATATAATAGAAACAAAAGGACAAAAATGAGGAATAAATACTGTAAAAGAAAAAAACACAAAATATATTTTTCACCAAGAAAACCCAAGATTATCAAATAAAAAACGCTTAGAAAATATCAGAGTTCAGAAGATGAATAAATAGGAGGTAAATATGGAAAACAAGGGTTTTTCTATATTCCAATTAAATTAGGAAGTGGGAATTGTTTGTGGCCATTGCTTAAGTGCCAACAGTCAAAATGAAGTTCAATCCCTTTGTGACTTCTGACCAGAGCAAGAACTGTAAAAGTCATTTCAATGCACCTTCCCATATTTGCAGGGAGATTCTCCTCTTTCCAAAGAGCTGACACAGAAGTACACAGTTCGATCCACACACACCCAGAGGATGAGGAAGTACAGGCTGTATGAGGACACAACAGAGGTCAGCAAACTGGCTAAGTAGCTCAGGTGTATGGGAAGAAATCCGTCATCTACACTTAGCAAATAGAGTGACAGAAGACAAATGGCACAGCTGCCCACATGGGCATTCACCCTAGCAGGATGGTTATCACTAGACTAAAACAGGACAAAGACCACAAAAAATCCTTGAACATAAAGTCAAATCTCACCAAGAAAGAAAGAAAAAGGGCAAATATAAGGAAGAAACAACTGAGAAGATGCAGTAATAAAGTAATCTCATATATGACTTTATAAACTTAAAATGAAAAAAATAAATTAGGAAGTGTGGGAAAAAACTCATCCAAAATACTATCAAAACTAAAACAAAAAAGGGGCGCCTGGGTGGCTCAGTCGGTTAAGCATCTGACTTCAGCTCAGGTCATGATCTCATGGTCTGTGAATTCGAGCCTCACGTTGGGCTCTGTGCTGACAGCCTGGAGCCTGCTTCACATCTGTGTGTGTGTGTGTGTCTCTGTCCCTCCCCCACTTGTGTTCTGTCTCCCTCCCTCCCTCCCTCAAAAAATAAATGACATTAAAAAAAAATTTTTGTTTAAAACAACTAGAACAAAAAACAGAGAAATAATTTAACAGGAAATGTGAAGGAGCCAAAGAAAGAAAACAATTAAATTTTACTGAGTGACATAGAAGATTTGACTGAATGAACTTCTGTGTCTGGATAAGAAGGTTCAATACTACAAAGAAGATGCAGCTCCCCAAGTTAAGAACACAATATAACTCCAATCACTAATAAACTTTTTTTTAAGTTGAATGAATTGGCTCTAAAGTTATGTAGCATACACTTAACAGATGTTTACAAAAACTGACTGGCAAGGGGATGGGGGACTTGCACTACAAAGATTAAAATGTACTATAAAATTAAAATATTTTAAACAATTCAACACTGAATAAAAATAAATAGCTCAATGTTACTACAGAGAAAACTCCAGAAGAATCATGTAGGATAAAATCGGCACTTCAAATTAATTGGGAAAGGATTATTCTATAGGTTAGCTATGCAATCTCATACTATACACGAAAAATTAATTTCAGATGAATTAAAGATCTGAATTCAAAAAATTAAAAAAGTATTAGAAAAATGTATAGCAGATTATTTCTGTAGTTTTGTGGTAAAATCCATTCTAAGCAAGACAAAAACAGAATTCACAAAGAAAAAGGCAGTATTTGTTAAGTTTTTTACGTGGTCAAATATCTGCTCAGAACAATAACCTAAGCAAAGGCTAAACAAAATGAAAATAAAACAAAGACTAGAAAAAAATATTTAAAATACACTGAATAAGGGTTCATTTCTTAATATGAATAAATCTTGAAATCAGAACAGAGAAACCAAAAAACTGAAAGGAAATCGCTAAGAAGTCATGAATAGGCAATTCAGAAAAGTATAAATAACCCATAGATACTCAGTTGGACCATGAAACTGCCAACATTTAACCTATAAAAATAATGACTGCTCCCTGTGTTTTGACCCTACAAGTAATCAAAAACAAATTAAAATAAGATATAATCCATCTAGCAAAGTGATATTAAACAGCATTACATATAAATTTTAAATGCCCATACACTTTGATCAAAGTATTCCTTTTTTTAGAAGTGTATCCTAAAGTGCTAAAGGATATCTATAACAAGAATGCTCTTCAGAGCAGTGTATCAAAGTCAAAAGACTTGGGAAAATAATAAACTGAAAGAAAATATTCATAAAATATATCACAGAATCCTAATGTAAAAAGGATTCTTAAAAATTAAGGGAAAAAAATCAAGGATAACAGAAGGATGAAAACCAGATAGAATGAAGACATGAATAGATGATTCACTAAAAACAGAAATACAATGGCCCTTATATATGATATATTTAATTTCACTCATACAGAAATGCAAATTAAAACCCAACTAAGTAATGGATAAAGAAGATGTGGTATGCCTATACGATGGAATATTACTTAGCCATAAAAAAGAAGGGAGTCTTGCTTTTTGCAACAACATGGATGGATCTAGAGGGTGTAATGATAAGTGAAATAAGTGAGAGAAAGACAATTATCATATGATTTCACTCATATGTGGACTTTAAGAAACAAAACAAATGAAGAAAGAAAAAAAGAAATAAACAGACTCCATTTAAATATAGAGTACTGGAGGTTACCAAAGGGAAGTGGGGGATGGGTGAAATAGGTGAAGGAGATCAAGAGTACACTTATGATGAGCCCTGAGTAATGTACAGAATTGCTGAATCACTACACTGTATACCTGAAACTAACAGAACACTGAATATTAAATGCACTAGAATTAAAAAAAAATAAACTAAGAGTTCTCACCTAACAGGCTGGCAAAAATACAAAACTTTGAATTCCACTGGCAATTATGGATAAAAAGGAATTCTCACACATTGGTGGTAAGAGTGCAAAATGGTGCAACACTTGTGAAGGGATATTCAGCAACAGCTAATTAATTTTCATACTCATTTACCACCTGACCCAGTAATCTCACTTCTATGAATCTTCCCTCAAGATAAACCCCCACAAATACAAAACAATACAGATGTATATGGCTACTCACTGCAGCAATATCTGTAATAGGAAAGCACTGGAAACAACCAAAGTTCCTGTCAGTAGTGGATTGGTTAAATCAACTATGATACATCCATGTAATAGAGTCAAGAGACAAAAAAAATAAGGAAAGAAAATCTCTATCAACTGAAATAGAAGGATTCCTAGAATATATTAAACGAAAAAAAGGGGGACAAAAAAAAAAAAGGGAGGAGACATACAGTGTTTTGCCAAAGAGAAATAATCAAAGTACTTGCTTATTACTCTGGGAGAAATACACACACACATAAAGGATAAACTAAAAGGTAATGAAAGTGGCTACCTATGGAAGGTATGTCAGCAAAGGAAGGAATGGATAAAAGAATTCTCTGAGTCAATATTTTATATAATTTTGACTTTGAATCATGTATAGGATCTTCAATTAAATCAAAACAAAACAGGGGAGCCTGGGTGGCTAAGTCAGTTGAGTGTCTGACTCTTGATTTGGCTCAGGTCAAGTTTTTGCAAAAATCAGGTTGTGGGATTGAGCCCTGCATCAATCAAGCCCTGCTTAGTATTCCCTCTCTCTCCCTCTGCTCCTCTTCCCGCTGGCTCTCTCTCTCTCTCTAAAATAAAAAATAACAAAAATAAATTACATTAAATCAACAGTTAATACAGTTTACTACTGTAAATTCTGTAATTATAAATAGTATTATTATTCACCATTAGTAGAAAATGTACTAACTACATATGTAATTTTTTTTTTTTTTTGAACCTTAAATTAGTTGTTGCTGGTAATGATACACTGTTGCTGAGAATCTGGGATTTTACTGTGGGAAAAGGGAGATACAAATATGAAATGCTGGGAAAAGGGAGATACAAATATGAAATGCAGGAAGATGAAGAGAAACCTAGTGGCACTGGATGTGAACTGCAACTATCAACATGATTTGTGATTGTAGATCTATCTCAGTACACTAGAAAGGCCAGGAAGTAACGACACCTCACTAGCACACCTAGTCTCTAAATACAATTGCCTACTAAAAAGAACAAAAACTCCTTAAAGAACTAACTGATTCCAGGGCTGAGGCAAGAGGAAGTCGAACGTTTAACTTAAAACATCTCACTGTTCCAGAAAACAAGAAGTGCTCCAAGATAATGGAATTACATCACTAAGACACAGGAGCTGGATTCCTATTAGCCAAATCAGGAACAAAGAATAATGACGGTAAATGATTATAATACACTGAATAACAAAAGAATTCATGAGTTCACAGTATTATTTTTTTTAAGGGGAAGCACTCTTATCTATAGAAAAGTGTCAATTAATGTTAGAATCATGAAATCACTCTTTGGCAACCAATGTAGTATCTAAAGAAGTCAAGGATCATCAACGGATGCTAAAACCACTAAGTGGATGGATCCTCATATGACCTCAACCTATCACTCTCAAATTATTTCTTTCAGTTGACCCTTGAACAACACAGGGATTAGGAGTGCTGACCCCTCAAATAGTTAAAAAGCCACATATAACTTATGACTTCACAAAACTTAACTACTAATAGCCTCTGTTGCCCAGAAGTCTTACTGATAACATAAACAGTCGATAAACACATATTTTGTATATTACATGTATTATATATTGTATTCTTACAATCAAGTAAACTAGAAAAAATATAAAGAAAATCATTAAGAAAGAGAAAATACAAAGGCGCCTGGGTGGCTGATTAGGTGCTGGACTCTTCAACTCAGCTCAGGTCTTGATCTCAGGGTTGTGAGTTCAAGGCTCACACTGGGTGTGAAGCCCACTTCAAAAAGAAAGATGGGGTACCTGGCTGAGCGTCCGACTTCAGCTCAGGTCATCATCTCACGGTTTGTGAGTTCAAGCCCTCCATCAGGCTCTGTGCTGTCAGTGCAGAGCCCACTTAGGATCTTCTCTCTCTCTCTCTCTCTGCCCCTCCCCTGCTTGTTCCCTCTCTCTCAAAAATAAATAAACATTAAAAAAAGGAGAAAAATACATTCATAGTACTGTATTTATGGGAAAAAATCCACATATAGTGCACTCATGCAGTTCATTATTGAATGGTCAACTATAGTTATAAAGGGAAAAATGCTCCCTTACAATGAAGAGACCTAGTGCTCATCATTAACCAAGTGATCAAACATCATCACTAATATGGGTAACTTGTTATGTATCAATTAACATAACATGATGTAATAAGAAGTACCAACATTACCTATGCAGTATTCTTGCCAAATACATTTACTCTAAATCAGGAAACTGCCCTATCAACTCAAAATATGTAACATTCGACAAGACAATTTCATACTCTTTAACAAAAGGTAAGTGTTATGAAAGATGGGGGGAAAGACAAGAGAACTTGTTCTAAACTAATGAGACCAAAGAGACACAATCAAATGCAGTGAGCGTACCCAGATTGGGCCCTGTACTTAAAAAGGAAAAGGAAAAAAAGGATATAAGAGAGACGATTTGGGAATTTGGGAACATTATAAAATGTAGTATTTATATTAGATATCCTTGAAATAGTGTTAATTTTCTTAGGTGCGAAAACGAATTATGGTTATGTATGAGAATGCCTTTATTCTTAGAAAAGATATGCTGAAGTAACAGAGTAAAGCATCAGGATATATATAACCCATCTTTAAATGGTTCAGCAAAGGCAAGCAAAACACACACATTTACATACACGTATGTGTGTAGGTCTATTTAAACACACATAAAATGAATGTATCAAAATTTTTAACAACTAGTGAATCCAGAGAAAGGGCATACAGGTGTTCATTGCACTGTTCTTTGGATTTTTCTCTAGGTATGAAAATGTTCTAAGTAAAAAGTTGCAGAAAAATCAAAGAAATTTCACTTCACACTCTGTATTGATATGTATTCAAGACTGGTAAAGAGTTTTTTGCAAAGGGCCAGTTAGTAAACATTTTAGGCTTTTCAGGCCATATGGTCCCTGGTGCAAAGACAGCCACTGTAGGCAATACATAAATAAGCATGTGTTCTAAAAAAGCAGTATTTACAAAAATAGGCAATGGGCTAAATTTAGCTCATGAGACATAATTCACCATCCCCTAACATGTATTACTAAACTTCTAAAGAATGCATGGGCACATAATGCTCTTTCTTCCCTGACTGTAAGTTTACAAGGGTTTTTGTTTTTAAATTCAGACTTCCCAGGAGCATGGCCTCTTGTTTAGTCTCTATACTTGCCCATTCAATGATTTTATGGCTTTAACTACTAATTTATAACAAAATGACTCCCATCTATAGCACCTGTCTTGATATCTTAGGCCAGATTTCTAGATTTCTATTATGTGTATCATAAAATTTCCACATGGATGGTGCACTAAAAAATTAGTAATTTTTTCTCCCAAGCCAACTTTTCCTCCAACATAATTTAATTCTACCAATTCCACAACCATCCACCTACCCATTTAGACTCAGAAACTGGGATACCACCAAAGCAGAGATGAGTTAACATAGCAGGCCCAAGACTGCCTATCCTTAGAAAGGCCTGCTTACAAGGTTGGTCCTTGGCTGGCACCTGGAACTACATTTTGGAAGGGTTTGCACTATTCCCAGAACTAGTTAAGAGTGGCTTACTGTGCCTAAACTGTACAAATAATGTGGTTTATGCTAAATACAGCTTTCCTTCTGGAAATCTGAAATTTGGGTACATGCAAGTAGAGGGTGCCAACAAAACTTTGGGCACTTAGTCTAATGAGCTACTCTGGTAGCCAACACCTACAATCTGATGTGGAGGAATTAAGCGCTTCCTGTGTGACTTGTACAGGGAGAGGGCTCTTGGAAGTATGCACCTGATTTCCTTCAGACATTGCCCCACATGTCTTTTCCCTCTGATGATTTTGTATCGTACTCTTACATGGTAAAAATTTTAGTGGTGAGTATAATTATATGATGAGTCCTATGAGTCCCTCTAGTAAATCACAAAACCTTGAGATATTCTTGGGGTCTTTGACATACCTTATAATTTCTTTTTCAGCAAGGTATTTAATCAGTTGCAAGGTCTTTTTTTTTAATGATTTTTTTTAAGTTTATTTATTTATATTGAGAGAGAGCCAGCAGGGGAGGGGAAGACAGAGAAAGAGAAAGAGAAAAAGAGAGAGAGAGAGAGAGAGAGAGAGAGAGAGAGAGAGAGAGAGATTGAATGAATGAACGAATGAATCCCAAGCAGGCTCTGCACTGTCAATGCAGAGTCTGACGCAGGGCTCAATCCCACGAACCATGAGATCATGACCTGAGCTGAGATCAACAGTTGGACAAGTAACCAAATTGAGTCACCCAGGCACCCCAGTTGCAAAGCCTACTTGATTCAACATTCGATACCTCACTTCTCATTCACATTTTCTTCATTTCCACTGTTTCTGTCCTGCTGAGGATTCCATTACTGCACTGGTCTCCTATTGTACTTTCTACTTCCGCACTTCCTTCTTCTAACAGAATAATTCTAATCATTCCATCTATTAGTTAAAAAATTCATAATGGTAACTCATTTTGTGATAGAATAAAGTCTAAAATCCTAAACTTTTAATTAGTAAGCTTAAGATTTCTTTAACCTTAGGGGTGCCTGGGTGGCTCAGTCAGTTAAGTGTCCAACTCTTGATTTCAGCTCAGGTCATGATCTCATGGTTCCAAGTTTGAGCCCCACACCCACTCAGGCTATGTGCGGACAGCACAGAGCCTACTTAAAGTTCTCCCTCTCCCTCTCTTCCCTGCCCCCCTTAAAAAAAAACAAAGAGGACCGCCTGGGTGGTTCAGTTGAGCATCTGACTTGAGCTCAGGTCATGAACTCATGGTGTTTATGAGTTCAAGCTCTGCATTGGGCTCTGCACTAACAGCTCAAAGCCTGGAGCCTGCCTCAGATTCTGTGTCTCCCTGTCTCTCTGCACCTCCCCTCCCCCCCAGCCCCTCCGCCCAGCTCACACTCTCTCTCAAAAATAAATAAACATTAAAAAAAAAAATCTCTTTAACCTTAGTTTCTATTGTATGACATCACATACTCTATATACTTCAGCCAAACTACCACCTGCCAATTCCCAAACCATCCTCTCCTCTAAATCTGAACTAACAGAGTTTCCAATACATCAAATACCATTCCCCAAACTTGTGTGAATCCATATAGTCTAAGTTCAAGTGTCATCACCTACATGAAGTCCTCCCGGATCATTTTAGAAATAATCACTTTTTACAAAATTTTAATAGGATGTTAGCTATTTCTTTCTAATGGCACTTATCACTTTATACCTTGTATTAGTCTTACATACATACATTCCAGAACCCCCTTCTTCCAGAGCATGGTCTATCTTGGATTAACTTTTGTATCCTCCTACAGTGTCACACAACTGTACGTACTTCCTTAGTATTTGCTGAATGAAAAGATGAAAAAACAAGAAGGCAATCAGATGAATGCCTGGTTCTAGTGTTTCATTAAAGGAGAAAAGATATTCTTAGAAAGAATGGTAATATAAAAGGGAGTTAGTATGGCTGAAACAGTATTATTCTCATTCAAGAGCCATACTGTACATACATTTAATCATATATGTAGAAGTATACGTAGCAAGGTTCTATGCTTAGTCCTGGGCAAGATACCATGAATTAAATAAGCTTCAGTGGATTAGTCTCAAATCTAATCCTATCTATAAATAATACTATTTATGGAAAATGGGAGATAAAATCCTAACAAACTGTAATAAAACATCTTTATAGTATTACAAAGATATATCCCTAAGATATGACCTGCCCCTGTATCAATTATACCTTGGTTGTGACAATAAAGGTATAAGAAAGCCTAATTTTTTTCAAAAAAAGACATGAAATACTCAAAACTGAATCAATTTAAATATTTTCGTTATCAAGTTTCATGCATTTAGGAGTATAAAGAATATATCTCTACCATCAAAACACAAAAACAAAGCAATGAAATGGCATCAACTTTTTTTCAATGGGGAGGGGGAGTAACGGATTATTATAAAAGACTGTAACTGAACCTAGAGAAAAAGAGAGAGTTAATTCTTCGACAATTAAAAACATTTAAATATTTTTTTCTATACACACACTCTAATTTCAGAAAGAGCTTATATATTTGCCCTTTTTGTTCCACATATAAATAGTCTCCATAGTTAGATGAAATATCAAAGAATAAACTAATTTTGAGTGAAACACACTACCTCCAACAACGATGTTCACCATTTCTTCTACAATGCTCTGTACAATGTCTTGTGGCTTTTCCTCACAGTCATGGTTTTCTCCATCATATAATATGTCATTTTTAGATAATGCTTTAAAAAATAAAAATCCAAGAAAACATTATTTGAATTTTTTGGAAACTTTTACCAAACATTTAAAATTAAAAACTTTGCTAAACAATTAAGAATAAAAGAAAATCCAATGGATAACATGAAACTAGAAGCAATTACAAGTTAAATATTCAGAATTCATAACTATACCAAATTTATAATATTTTATAAATTTAAGTCAATTTCAAAAATGATTCATTTGACAAACTATTAAATGATCATTCAACTTAAGCAAATTTTCTAGATTATTCCTTCAGAAGCTAAACATTTAAAGTATTTTGAATGAAAAATTTCTAACATGTCTGACATACTTATCAAGTAATATATTAAATGTAACTAAAGCCTGCATTGATCAATTCCGTTTATCAATAATGTGCCTTTGTATTTGTGAAGTCTCTGAAGACAAAGAGACAGGGCCATGTGGGCCTCCAACAGTGCATTCCAGCCCTTCCTTACTGTTTCTTCCCCAAACCAATCTATATACCCAATGTAAAACTAAATTTAATAAATAAAAAAGGATTCATTCTCCAATTTAACAATCAAACAGACATATATGCCCAAGAGAACTTCTGAACAGCTTAAGAGAAACTGATAAACCTTGACATTCCAGAGTTAGCTTGCAGATAAAAATAGGATTTCTACTGGTTGTTTTGAAGTGTTGCAAATACCTCAGGAAGGCTCAATTAACATTTTCGGATGCTTTGGGATCAAGGACCCTGTTCTGCCCTACTCCAAACAGCATCAGACTGCACATTAGCTGATAGTGCTGCTAACACCCTCATCCCAACTCACACTGCCCTCCAGAAACCTGTCCTCCCTATTGTTCACTGCTCCTAATCTACTGTTTGCTACACTCTACAGAATACTGAATGCCACAAGGGGAAATCTGATAAAGAAGCATACCAATCAGTACACTTATTTTATAAAAAATCTAAATACGGTAATAACATAAGATTCTTCGGTGGAGTAAAAACATATAAGATGTTTTGACAGATAATTTTTCTGCCACCCTTAAGCTTTGTATTTCTGTCCTCTAGCTGCCTAAAATTATCTAGAGTCTGAAAGTTAGCTTCACCAAAACTAAATATGCAGTCACTAATATGTGTACAAAATAGTGAATCATGAGTCAGTTCTCAAATTATCTGACAGAAATAGCGGTATTTATTACACATAGGAAATCATTAGCGAAGTTAACTATTATGTCCAAAGTCACATAACTAATAAGTGACAGAGATGTAATTCAAAGCAAACTCTAGAGCTCTCTTAATCAATGGTTCTCAGGCAGAATTTTCATTTTTATCAGCTGTTGGGAGAAAAACACCTACAGAGCCAAAATAATCATGACTCTACCACAGCAAATTATGTCTTATTTATAATTCTGTATCCTACAAGGTGACTTGCACACAGTAGATGCTTCCATTCCTTGAGTCTCAGCGTATGTTACTTTTTCTGTCACAAAATTTCTTAAATTTTTTAGCCAGCCAATTTCAACTCCTATCCACCAAGATTCAACCAAAACATCATTACTTTCTCTATAAAGGTATTGTTTAACTCTCCTCAGCAGAATTACCTTGTGCAGGTCACTTTCAGGATACTTATCACATTATACCTCATTTATATATGCCTGACCATCCAGGCAAACCATGGGCACCCTTAGAACAATGTCTTTATCTCTATCAGCTTTTTAACCTCAAGTGCCACATAGTGCCTAGGATACAGTATGCTAAATAAATATTTGCTGAATGCATGAAGAAATGAAGAAATAAAGTCCCAGCTTTATTAGAGATCAGTCCTTTGAATCAGCCTCTTACAAGCTCACAGTAAAAGTAGGTGAAATCTGGCAAGAGCTGGCTAGAAAAATGTAAATCATATAAGCAGCATAGATTTACTATTAGCTTGGGTACTGTGAATGCTTAGATTTATCAAAATTATCCCTTTTTAAAAAACGTTTGTTTGAGAGAGAGAGAGAGAGAGAGAGAGAGAGAGAGAGAGAAGCAGGGAGGGAGGGGGGAAGGAACGGGAAAAGAGAAAATCCCAAGGAGGCTCCATGCTGTCAGCCAAGAGCCCAATGTGGGGCTTGATCTCACAAACCGTGAGATCATGACCTGAGCCGAAATCCAGAGTTGTACGCTTAACTAAGTCACCCAGGCACCCCAAAGTTACCCCTTTTAAAATAAAGAGTAAAGCACTATTAAAAGCATTAAAAAGGCATCTAATCATGCCACTGCTGATGTTCATCCCACTATTACATTATAAAAAAGATGTGGTATAAAAAAATCAATGGCTGAAAATATATTACAGAAGTCCTTTCTCAAAGAAAAATACAGAATTCAGATGAACTGTAACTAAGACCTAATCATCCTACTTCCACGCAAACATAGTAAACAGGCAACAGAATTTCCATCATTTTTTGATGGAAGTTAATAAGAAACAAAGGGAACAACAAAACTCCCTAGCAGTTTTATAAACTAGCTAAAGCTGAAAATAATGTCTGGGAGGAAAAAAAAAATGACTTCATGTGATTATTTTTAGAGAAACAAATTAGTAAAATAAATAAACGTAATTTAATTTTTGTAATCTTGCAACCCTTTTCTTTTTTAAAAAATACTTATTTTAAGAGACCGAGAATGCACATGAGTTGGGGCGGGGGGCGGGGGGGGGGGGAGGCGGGTAGAAAGAGAGGAGAGAGAATTCCAAGCAGGCTCTGTGCTATCAGTGTGGAGCCTGACACAGGGCTAGAGCTCACAAATCAGGAGATCATGACCTGGGCCAAAATCAAGAGTTGGATGCTCAATTGACTGAGCCATCCAGGTGCCCCTTCTAACCTTTCTCTTACAAATAAATTTACTCAGAAAAATACTATCAGAGAACATCTCAATTTTAGGGCTTACTATATACATCAGGATATAAAAATATTTTTGTATGTTAGGTGGTTACTCTATTTTTATACTTAATTTCAGTACTTTTAGACAATAGTATTTTCTGAACCAGTAACACATTGATGCCCTAAAACTTGCAGTCACATTCCAGAAAATCTTATAAACAGATCTTTTGTTTGTTGTGAAACTGTTTTAAGAAAAGTGAAGTTCCTATATGACATGGTAACAAACATTCAAGACCCCCTTTAGTAACATGCATCTCCTCCAAAACAAGTCTGTAAATTGTACTGCTCATGAGATGCCAGTGAATGCATAGTATTAATAGATATCCTGTATTTTGAAGTCAATTAAATTCACTACCTAGGATGGAAAACATCCACAACTAACCACCATGTGTCTGCTATCCATTAAATCACATTACCCTTTCCACATTTCTTTCCCAAACATGCATGCCTACACTCTTCCCTTAACATGTCCCACAACCCCTTCTCAGAAAGATTACTTTCAGCTGCAGTTGCCTGATCAGCTTCAGTCTGTTCATTTTCTGCACTGGAAATATCAGATCCATTTTCGGGTTCTGTGTCATCCTGAAGGCTTTTATCCACATCATTTGCATGGGAATCAAGGTCCCCTTCATGTTCTTGGGTCATATGATCAACAGTTTGAGGTGGCAAATATCTAAGTTGAGGTGATTCAGGCTCATGATGGCTTACTGGAGACTGCAACAGATGATGATGCTGCCGATGCCTTTCTTTTTCCATTTGTTTGGCTTCCTGCAACTGGAAAGAAATAATTTCCCGTATTAGTAAAATAAGTTGTTTAAAATTTGGAAGGATAATGTTATGCTCAACTATAAATCCTTTATATAAAGGTGTCATTTTGTCTCTGGGATTAGAAATTGTAGTCCATCAGAAGCAAAGAACATAAAATATACTAAAAACACACAAGAACAAGTAACAGTGGTTACTTCTTAGAGGGACGGAAATTGGTACATAAAAACAGAGATGAAAGTCTTTCAGTACATATCTTCTCTTCACTATTTTTGGTGTTTGAATCATGTGACTGTATAACCTAAGCAAAATTTACAAAACTGAAATAAATTTTAATAGTCTCAGAATAATAATTGGATTAATGCAAACAGTGGATTTTCCTAAAATCAAAATTTCACTAAGGGAGGGAAAAAGTGGATGGGGAAATAAAACACACACTCATTTTACTTATACATACATAAACAAATGAAATCCAGATACACAAGAAAATAGTCAATGATAATGGTTACTTATGGGGGCGGGGGGGAGGGTTAGGAAATGACCAAATTAGAAACAAGGGTCAGAGGGAATTTTCAGTGTATACTCTTCTGTAACATGTTCTTATGTCACATTGTCAAATGTCATTTAAGTAAAAATAATAAAATTACATATAATAAATAAAATCACAATGAGTACTTAAATGTCTCTGTCCAGTCATCTTAATAAGGATGAAAAAATCATATCAACAAATGTTTATTTTAAGAGACCTGTCATTATTATATATAGAATACCACCTGTAAAACTGGCTTACTTGTAAGATGCTAAACCAGTAACAAACAGAATCACAGAGTTTCATTTTTTAGCACTTTATTGCTTTCAGATACAACTCTTTTGGTCCTCATAACCGAAGAATAAGAATGATTCTCACAGGATGCTTCGATGGCTGTCAGTTCAGCATCCAACTCTTGATTTTGGCTCAGGTCTTGATCTCAGAGTTCAGGAGTTCGAGCCCTCTCAGCTGGGCTCTGCACTGACAACATGCAGCCTGCTTGAGAGTCTCTCTCCCTCTCTCTCTGCTGCCCCTCCCCAGTTTGTGCACACTCTCTGTCTCTCTCTCTCTCAATAAATAAATAAATTTTATATATATATGAAAAAAGAATGATTCTCACAGAATTAATTTCCATAATGGTAAATACTCTGTCAAATAAGAACATTTCATATTTCTTAGTAATATTCCATTTTATGTGGAAACACCAGAACTAATTATATGAATGTATAAAATATATTTAAACTAAAAGATTTTAATGCCCAAAGTGCCAATGCCAAAATTCCTTATAATAAACATGTCTAAATCCATGTTTTACAGATAAAGAAAATGATGCACATGACTATTTCCACAGCTGGAATCAGAACAGAATTTTCAGACTGATACTTTAGCCCATTCATGAGAAAGTCAATTTCCAAAGTTCAGTGAAGAACCTATGACTTGCAATCCAATCCCACCCTCAGGCTAAGCTTCAACAGATAGGCAATGTGGTTTAGTGGAACAAGCACATGCTTTGGAATCACCTACAAGCATGGTGTCCAATTCTAGTTCTATTTATTCTAGCGTTTCTATAACTCTAGAAATACCCTTAAAAAAAAAAAAAGCAATGTTATTGCATGAAAATAAACCTTTAAACATTTTCTATACACTTCCCTAGTTTCTAGATGGGTTTCTCAACATCAGTACTATTGACATTTTAGGTGAGATAGTTTTTGTTGTGGAGGGGTACTGTGTGGTATACTGCAGGGTGTTTAGCAATGTCCCTATCCTGTACCTGCTATGTGCCAGTAACAGCCTCCCCGTCCCAGTCATGATAATCAAGAGCCTCAAGTGTGGCCTCAGGGGCAAAAAAACACTGTTCTATAGAAAGAAATTAGCATTTTCTCCTTTGAAAATATTTTAGACCTAAACATTTTATAGAAAGTCTTATATGAGTAGGGGAAAGGGAAAGGTTATTAATGGTATATGTAAGTGAATTAGACTTCTAGCTTACAATATTTTAGCAAATGTTCAAGTTAAATCAGTCTGCTCCCCACTTTTTTTTCTCTCTCCTGTCTTTTTTTTCTATAATTTTACATAGCACAGAACTAAATACCCTTCATGACATGAAACATATTCACAGCTTTTATCAAAATTCAGTTATATATTTATTTGTGTGATTCTCTGTTTAAGGTTCATCTTTCCCTTCTATGCCCCACAGTTTTTAAGACCTTTCAAGGTAGTAGTCAAGTTAGTTTTGCCCATCACTACAACTGAAACTGAGAACAGTGCTAGGAACTTAAGTAATATAATAAAAACTTGTTGCAATCCCTATCAAAATAACACCAGCATTCTTCACAGAGCTAGAACAAACAATCTTAAAATTTGTATGGAACCAGAGTAGACCCCGAATAGCCAAAGCAATCTTGAAAAAGAAAACCAAATGATATATACAATGGAATACTACTTGGCAATGAGAAAGAATGAGATCCTGCCATTTGCAGCAGGATGGATGGCACTGGAGGGTATTATGCTAAGTGAAATAAGTCAGTCAGAGAAAGACAGATATTATATGTTTTCACTCATATGTGGATCTTGAGAAACTTAACAGATGACCATGGGGGAAGGGAGGGGGAGAAATAGTTACAAACAGAGAGAGAGGGAGGCAAACCATAAGAGACCCTTAAATACAGAGAACAAACCGAGGGTTGATGGGGGGGTGGGGGTGACGGGAAAGTGGGTGATGGGCATTGAGGAGGGCACTTGTTGGGATGAGCACTGGGTGTTGTATGGAAGCCAATTTGACAATAAATTATATGAAGGAAGGAAGGAAGGAAGGAAGGAAGGAAGGAAGGAAGGAAGGAAGGAAGGGATAACCAAAGCTGGAGGCATCACAATCCCAGACTTCAAGATGTATTACAAGGCTGTAATCATCAAGACAGTATGGTACTGGCACAAAAACAGACACTCAGATCAACAGAACAGAACAGAGAACCCAAAAATGGACCCACAAACGTATGGCCAACTAATCTTTGACAAAGCAGGGAAGAATATCCAATGGAATAAAGACAGTCTCTTCAGCAAGTGGTGCTGGGAAAACTGGACAGCAACATGCAGAAGAATGAACCTGGACCACTTTCTTACACCATACACAAAAATAAACTCAAAATGAATTAAAGACCTAAACTTAAGACAGGAAGCCATCAAAATCCTAGAGGAGAAAACAGGCAAAAACCTCGCTGACCTAAGCTGCAGCAACTTCTTACTCAACACATCTCCAGAGGCAAGGGAAACCAAAGCAAAAATGAACTATTGGGACCTCATCAAGATAAAATCTTCTGCACTGCAAAGGAAACAATCAGCAAAACTAAAAGGCAACCGAAGGAATGGGAGAAGATATTTGCAAATGACATCAGATCAAGGGTTAGTATCCAAAATCTATAAAGAACTTACCAAACTCAATACCCAAAAAACAATCCAGTGAAGACATGGGCAAAAGACATGAATAGACACTTCTCCAAAGAAGACATCCAGATGGCCAACCGACACATGAAAAAATGCTCAACATCACTCATCATCCAGGAAATACAAACCAAAACCACAATGAGATACCACCTCACACCTGTCAGAATGGGTAACATTAACAACTCAGGCAACAACAGTTATTGGTGAGGATGCAGAGAAAGAGGATCTCTTTTGCACTGCTGGTGGGAAGGCAAACTGGTGCAGCCCCTCTGGAAAACAGTATGGAGGTTCCTAAAGAAATTAAAAATAGAAGTACCCTATGACCCAGCAACTGCACTACTAGGTATTTATCCAAGGGATACAGGTGTGCTGTTTCAAAGGGGCACAGCACACCAATTTTTATAGCAGCACTATCAACAATAGCCAAAGGATGGAAAGAGCCCAAATGTCCATTGACGGATGAATGGATAAAGATGTGGGGGGGGGGGGGGTGTGTGTATGCGCGCGTGCGCGCGCGCACACACACACACACACACACACACACACACACACACACAATGGAGTATTACTAGGCAATCAAAAAGAATGAAATCTTGCCATTTGCAACTATGTGGATGGAACTAGAGGATATTATGCTAGGTGAAATTAGAGAAAGACAAATATCATATGACTTCACTCATGGGAATTTAAGAAACACAACAGATGAACATAAGGAAAGGGAAGCAAAAATAATATAAAAACAGGGAGGGGACAAAACATAAGAGACTTAAATATAGAGAAGAAACAGAGGGTTGCTGGAGGGGTTGTGGGAGAGGAATGGGCTAAATGGGTAAGGGGCTTAAGGAATCCACTCCTGAAATCACTGTTGCATTATATGCTAACTAACATGGATGTAAATTAAAAAATAAATTATTAAAAAAAAAAACTTGTTGAACAAGTCAAACCAATAAAACTTTTCTCATGTTTCTACCATTAAAAAGTGATAAAAGATTATATGCATTCATTTCTTTAAAAAAAGCAGTACAACTACTATTTGTAGTTTCAAAATACTAGAAAGGATCCAATGTCAATATGTAGAAGAGTGAATGAATAGACTACAGCACATCTCAGAGTACCATACACCTACAAAAAAGATGATCTCTAAAAAGTAATATGGAATGATTTCCAGGGCATACTTCTAAGTGAAAAGAGCAAAGTACTAAGAGAGATGTATAGTATGTGTGGTAGCCAGCCTTTAAGATGGTCACCAATGATTTCTCCTTTTGATTTTCACTTCCTTGCAAAGTCCCCTCCCACAATGTACCAGGGATGGTCTGGGTACCCGCTTCTGATCATAAAGTAGACACTGTAGCTTCTGTTTTGTTGCTGTCTGATCATCTTCCCTGGAGATAGCCAGCTGCCATGCTGTGCGCATCCCTATGAGATCCACACAAAACTCAGGCCTTTCCAGACAACAGGCAGTAAAGAACTGAGACCTTTCACCAAAGCCAAATGAGTAAGACTGGAAGTGTCTTCTCTAGCCCAATGAAACCTTTAAATGACTGCAGCACCAGATCACACTGTGATCCATGCAGGGAACTACAACTTCATGTGGAACCCAAACCACACCCACCCAGCTAAGCCACTACTGTATTCTGGCCTTTCAGAAACTCTGAGAGATGAGCAGCTAAATGATAAGTTTTAAGCAGCTGAAGTTTGGGGTAATTTGTTATGCAGTGATACGTAACTACTATAGTATGCTACCTCTCATGTAAGAAAGAGGATATGTGAAATCATACATGTATCTGCTCATTTGTGTTACATAAATGCAGGACGGATAAACTAGAAACAAAAGAGATTAGCAACATCCAAGGGGCAGGAAGAAGGGGGAAGAAGAATGGAGTCAGAGGGATGAAGAAAGAGTAGTCCTCTGAGTATACCTTTTGTGTAGCTGTGTTAAATCATAGTCCTGTTTAACATACTCAAGAAATAAGCAATTAAAACTAACCAAGAAAAGGAAAAACAAGCAATAATAAATTAATTTAATCGTATAAAGGAATTAACATTATGGCATGAAGAGTGTGGAGAAAAAAAAGAACCTAAGTAACTTCAGAAAACAATAGTTTGAATGAATCTTATAAGGCTAAAAGAATTGGGGCGCCTGGGTGGCTCAGTTGGTTAAGCGGCTGACTTCAGCTCAGGTCATGATTTCGCGGTCTGTGAGTTCGAGCTCCGCGTCGGGCTCTGTGCTGACAGCTCAGAGCCTGGAGCCTATTTCAGATTCTGTGTCTCCCTCTCTCTGACCCTCCCCCATTCATGCTCTGTCTCTGTCTCAAAAATAAATAAACGTTAAAAAAAAATTAAAAAAAAAAAAGAAGAATAAATGCTGTAATCTACTTAGTAAGTTTGCTTCTCACAGTGGTATGGGTTAACTATTCTAAAACTATTTTATGTGGATAATAGGACTCAACAAATACTGTATCATAGAAAATAAAAGCCATACTTTTCATTGTTTAGAGACAGGAAGTTACAAATAAGTAAAGGGAAAAGGCTGAAATGAACCCTGTCATGCTGGACTGAAAGATGTATCAGTATAAAAATATACAGACATATAGGTGTGGGGTTAGGTGAAAGAGGGACTATACAGATACATCTTTCCTAGCTCTATCTGCTGAGAGGGCCTAGAAGCAATAACATCTCAGTAGCAATGAATACACCTAGCACTCAGATTTTGTTTTCTAATTACCATTCTCCAATTGAAGGAGCCAAAACTCCCTGTTGAAGTGGTTGGTTCTAGGGCTGAAGGAGAAAAAATTCAAAATGAGCCTGGAACATTTTGAGATTACAGGAAGTAAGGAGGTACTCAAAAAAGGATGGGAGCTTGTCAAAAGTACACAAGGCCAAAGCTGGAATAATCTGGGCAACAAAATAAATAATAGCACTGAATTATAACCAACAGAATAAATATCTATGAGTAAAGACCGATATAAATAAAAAATTGAAAAATATATAGGAAAGAAGAATTCTTTTAATAGATACAGAAGAATAACTCTTGTTTATAGAGAAGAAGAGATCAACAGAAAATCACCATTAGGGAAACACCACAGTAATAAATGTTGCCAACAAGATCCACTGAAGGATAGTTAAAATGGGGATGGGGAAGTATAAGAAGGAAACAGGATATTTACACAGTTTTAAGGTAACTCCAAGATCTTTACAGTGGAGGAACCTGGAAGATACCACCTTAACCAAGTAATCAAAGTTAACATTACCAGTAACAGGACATGTCAACATCATGAACTCCGGATACAATGCACTGAAAAGGACACAACAATGCTTCAGAGGTATTCTAGCAAAAACTAGACAACCTCAGTCTAATCATGAGAAAACATCAGACAAAGCACACTGAGGTACCTTAAAAAAAAATGGTTTAAGTATCCCTCAAAAGCATCAAGATGATCAAAGATAAGATTGAGAAATTACAACAAACTAAGACATAACTAAATTCATACTAAGTACATTGTCAGATCCTGGACTGGAACTTGAAACAAAAAAAAGGGTATCTGTAGGAAAACTGGTGAAATTCAAGTAGGCTCTGTAGTTTATTTAACAGTAATGTACAAGTATTATAATATGGTTATATAAGACACTGGCATTAAAGAAAGACGGGTAAGGGGATCTCTCTGTAATATCTAAAGTTTAAAATCAGTTTTAAAAAAAGTTAGAAGTTGATATGTAATTATGTAGACCTAAACAATTAAAAATACATAAAATGATTCTTTAGCTGATCTCTTAGCCCCCCAAAATTTATTTCATCAATGTAGATACACATTTTACTTTGAAAGGACTCAATGACTAAACACTTTACAGCAGAATAGATCAAATCAGGTAGCATTATAGCTACATTACACTCATCTACTAAACTTGAGTACAATAAAAGTATCATCAATCTATTAACACTTCCATGAGGATGACAATAAATATCTTTCAAATTCTACTTGTCAACCACTAAAAATATATTTTTCCAAAGTTAAACAAGTCAGTTAACCTCAAAACAAAGCAAAATAATACCACAAATCTTCACTAAAGTACAACTGTAAATGAAAAACATTCTTCTCTACAAGTACCAAAGATTTCACTATAATTTCTCTAAATTCTTTTCTATATTTGGTACCTGTGGTGTTCTTTACAATCTCTGTTTTTTAATACTTACTGCTTGGTTTTCCATGCGTGCAAAGATAACATTTAGCATCTGAGTAAGAGTAGCTTTGGCTGTCGTCTGATTGATGAGATTTTTGCTTGCTAGATAGATATTGTAACATGTTCTCACAGCTTGCAGGACAGTTCCTTCATGAATTTCTATGTGTTGCGATGTTACTGCCGTAAGTAAAGCCTTTACAAAGAAAGACACAGTTAAAGCAATTTTCTGCATCCTGCATTTCAGCACAAAAATATGAGTATTTTTATATTAGAATTAAAACTTTTAGATACCATTACCACTTTCAAGTACACATGAACAGAATTTTCAGTATACACCCAACCGAATTTCTAACCTTGAATATGTATTATCAACTGGCAGTAATTTCCAAATAATCCTCCCAAACCCAGAACACAAGAAAACTATACAATTAAATTGTTTCAACACTCAAGTTTCATTTTTATAAAACTATTAGTCTATTAAAATGCACAGCACTAATTGTCCAGCAGAACACAGATATGTTTCCTAAGACATATGCTTCATATGACATATCTGTTGAATAAGGCTGTCAACTTTGGAGGGTACCCACTGTCTTATTCACTTCTAAATTTTTCTGAGATGGTTCTCACAGATCAGACTAAGTAAATGTACTGCTGTTGTTGGTGAAGATGTTTACACACAGAATAAAGCATTCAAGTATCAGATTAAATTAGAATAAAGCATTTAAAATAATTCTAAGTGAATTTCCCAATAAACTTTGTATGAATGTTCACAGATTAGGGTACATGCAATTTCTCAAGAGCAAGGGCTCTTTTGTCCTTTATGCTGTACAATACTACACAAAGTCAGCACTGAGTTTATTTTAAATAAACCATGATTGATATTAAATTTCAAATGACAGGGGGCGCCTGAGTGGCTCAGTCAGTTGAGCATCCAACTTCGGCTCAGGTCATGATCTCATGGCTCGTGAGTTCGAGCCCCGTGTCAGGCTCTGTGCTGATGACTCAGAGCCTGGAGCCTGCTTCGGATTCTGTGTCTCCCTCTCTCTCTGCCCCTAACCCACTCACATTCTGTCTCTATCTCTCTCAAAATAAATAAACATTAAAAAAATTAAATAAATAAATAAATAAATTGCAAATGACAGGCCAACTGATTGGACGGCATTTTTAGAATAACTTGCGAAGTGACTACAGCTATGAAACTGAAAGGCTCAGAGGGGCTTTATCTACACATGAAAAACAGTTTATGCATGTAAATGATTTCAAAAGTACTAAAAGTACAAGAAAATTTTACTGATGCTTAACATATCACCATGACCATTAGCAGTCATATTAAGACTTCAATATTTATAACAGACTAAAAACACAACTGAGTGACTTTTCTTTAAAGGAGTTTGATCACCCAGGTGTATTACAGCACAAACCCAGAAGAAAGTTTGGCTGAGCATGTTCAGCAAATGAATAGGTGCAAGGGAATCAGTAAGGCTGATGCACAAATAGTTCACATGGTGAAGCATGGGTCTAGAGGGCAGACTACAAGAGATCCAGAAGTAGACAAGAAACTTAGAGGGGTCACAGGACCATCATATGAACCCTAAAGCTCAAAAGATGGAATATGTAGGGCAAACATTCCAGAAACCAAAATACTCTGGAAGACTCTGGGAGCCACAGCCTAAATTGGGACCTTCAAAATAACAGACCTAGAAATATAGTTCACTAGTGAACTCTTGGCATTCAACAAAATCCACTCATATGGGGTCTAAAAAGCAACTAAATGACCTCTATTAGCGATGGAAAGCACATAAAATGACCTTTCCAAATATATCCAAGATAAATGGCTTCTGATTTAAAAAATATATAGAGGGATGCCTCGGTGACTGAGTCAGCTAAGCATCTGACTCTTGATTTCGGCTCAGGTCATGATTTCATGGTTTGTGGAATTGAGCCCCTGCTTGGGATTTTTTCCCTCTCTCTCTCTCTGTCCCTCCCCTGCTGGCATAGGCTCTCTCTCTCAAACTAAATAAACTTTAAAATGTATACACACACACACAATGAATGACAAATTCACTATATAATCAATTACCTTTATTATTTGCAGCTGAACTCCTTCATCTGTTTGAGGACCTTGGAAGCAGCCACAAATGGTTTCAATAATTCTATCAATTAATTTTTTGCCTGGTGTTGTACTATCTGGAGCATTGCCAGTCAAGTGCCCATAAGCAATAAGTTTCTAAGATGCAGAAAGAAAATAAAGATCCTAATTAAGCTAATATATATACTAATTGAATATACTTTAAAATGATAATATGTAATTGAATATGTTAAATTTTTTACATAAAAACATTAAAGTATAATCAAATCCAAGGCTATACCAACTTTTCCTGAAGAAAGGTGTATTAGCTATAAACATGTAAAATTATTTACATTCATAATAACCACAGAAACATACTAAGCAGAATAAAACCATCAGGCCCTATTTTGAGAAAGCCACACTTTAGATCTGGTCTGATGAATCAGAATAGCTTACTGCTTTCTTTCTAACCATTATTGATACTGCTTTTGTGAAAGCTATCAACATATTTAAATGATTCAATCTCTTTCTGCATCAGATCTGTGAACATACAGAAAACCCAATTTCCATGCACTGGCTGTAACAAATCATGGATTTGTTCAATCATCATCCATTATAGCCCTGGAAAGCCTTAGATATCAATGAACTTCATCTAAATCCCGAACTAATCATATAAATATGGTTTTTTCCTAGCCACTGAATTATTGGTTCAATACATATAATTCCCCAAACAGTGAAAAGACCTGAAGAGAGAAAGACCCCTCTATCTGGAAATTTTACAAATATCTTAAGAGAATCCTGTGTGTGTGCACACACACGTTTGTTTTAAGTAAAACAGGATGAAAGAGTTAAGGAATTTTTCTGACATACGTGAAAATCAGAGCTGAAGTCCAGCAGTGAATAATTAAACTGTCAATATTAACCTATTGCTTTATATAAAACAGCAGGCATTCAGTAAAATCATTGCAAATAATGATGTATGTAAAGTCAGCAGCAGGTTAAAAGTACTATGGTTCCTGCATTTCACTGATGGAAAATAAGACCAAATAAACACTAAGTAAAGATTATTTGTCTCACTAAGCCAACTAATGATTTTTGTTACCCTTAAGCTAGAAACACCTTTTTGAAACTATTATTCTGTCTCTCTTGTATATTAGCAACCATCTGGCTTCTTACCACAAAAAGAATACTCAAGGCTTTCATGGAAAATGTCTGAATCACCAATTATGGTAATGTTTAGAAACACATTCAAATTAAATAGTTTTTAGATAATGCCATTTTATACCTGTAAACAATCAAGAGATGTACTAACTATACGGGGACATTTGGACTGGCACGCCAATTCAAAGGGTAAGAAGTACTTGTCTGCTTCGATAAAATTTGTCTTTGATTTCACTGGTGGAAGGGTGCTTGATCCACCTTTTGCTTCTCCATGAGGAGGACTAAAGGAAAAAGAAGAGTATGATTAGAATATTACATTGATTGTACTGATGATAAACTCATATGAAAACACAAAATTTCAGTTTGAAAGGAATTTTGCTAAACAATCTTCCATCTTCCCGTATTTCATGAGGGTAACCAAAGCCCAGGGAAATGAAATGATTTGCTACAGGTAAAAAGCTAATGGCCAGAGCTGTAACTAAATGCAAGAAAATCAAAGAAATTAAAATAGCTATTTAGTCACTGAAAAAGTATTTAAATTATAAAATAATCATTTGGCAATCTTTCTAAATATGAATCAAGGTCTTTACACAAAGACTTTAAAGTGTATCTTATGGTATTTCAGGAATACCCTCCTATATTTATGAGATCTTTCTGCTTATATTTCTTAAAAACTTTTTATTATTAATTTTATCATAAAGATCACATACAGAAAATCTGCCACATATAGATGACTGTATTACTATTTTAACCAAGACTGATAAGTTTGCAAATTATTTTTACTAAAGAAAAGAAACCCCACAAACCTCTGTTTTTCAGTTTCCGCTTTTATTTCCTCTGGGGGGAAAAAAAAGAGGCACATGTTAGAAAACTTGACAACAGAAAGATCATTAAGTAATTTCATTATAAACTTTGTAAACTAATTCATAACTCCTATAACAAGTTGGGAAGAATGCAAATTCAAAAGAAAATTCAGTAGCTAAAATTCTCTTGCTGTTTAATGTATTAATTTATAAAATATAATTTTATCAAACTATACAAAGAATATATATTAATAACCATAAGGATAGGTACAACTACAGGTTACTAATTCCCAAAGCGTTTGTTTTCTCAAAGTAGTTCTTTTTTTTTTGTTGATTTTTTGTCAAGTAGCTACATTAACCAGAAGGATTAATATTAAGAATAGAGTATTAAGTATATTGTATTCAAGTTATAAAATTAAGGCATATGTTCAGTGAGAGGAAAAAACTGAACACATCACTCCTAAAATTATCTCAAGATTATTGCACTAGGACTATAACCTCTTGACCATGGACATATGTGTTGATATTTAACCAATTTTTCTACTATGACTACACAAGGCACTGTAAAAATACACATGCTCAATTCAAAGGGAAATTTTCCCTTTTGTTGTTTATAGCATAAGAAATGAGGTAAATTAGATAAAGCCTCCCTATACTAAAAGACCCTTAAATTTAACTGATAGGCTGGGGAGTCCAGTTAATTGTTTAAACCTGTTTAAAATTTGGAAGGAAAATCAAACATAACATTTATAATTACTATTATTATAACCAACAGTTGTTGACAACTAACTATGTGCCAAGCACTATTACATTTTAAATGTACTAACATAAGCCTCACAGAAATCTTCATTTTAAAGATGAGGAAAATGATGGAGCACGTGGGTGGCTCAGTTGGTTAAGCGTCCAGCTTCAGCTCAGGTCATGATCTCAGTCTGTGAGCTAGAGCCCCCCATCAGGCTCTGTGCTAAAACAGCTCAAAGCTTGGAGCCTGCTTCGGATTCTGTGCCTCCCTCTCTCTCCACCCCCTCCTCCAATTGCACTATGTCCCTCTCTCTCTGTCTCAAACACACTTAAAAAAATGTAAAAATTAGGAAAATGAAGCACAAAGAGGTCAAATAATTTGCTCAAGGGCTGCATGGCTTGGGTGTATGGCTAATCAGGTTTCACAACTAGATAATCTAACTTCAGATCCTGGTTTCTTAACCACTCTATTACATATGTGTACCTATGAATATTGACCAAATGTGTTAAAATTGGTATTATAAACTACTAGCCTGTAACTTAATCATTATTAAGTTATCCAGAGACTATATTAAGCCCTTTCTAAAGTGATTTTGTCAAATCACTTTATCATAGATACATAAAGTTGTATCTATCATTACCTACTCTGTGCTGAGCATCTGATGTTTGGTATTTCAGTTTAGTTCTCTGTGGGCTAAAGCTCTTTTCATTTTACCAGTGGTAGAAGTGGAAGGGAGACGATACAAAAATATTACCTGTAGGTATTTAAAATACTACTTAATAAAAGTTCACAATGTCTGCTACTTAAGACTTGTACATGGCTATTAAAATTGTATAGTTCACGGGGGCGCCTGGGTGGCTCAGTCGGTTAAGTGTCCAACTTTGGCTCAGGTCATGATCTCGCGATTCACGGGTTTGAGCCGCAAATCGGGCAGAGCCTGCTTCAGATTCTGTTTCCCTCTCTCTGCCCCTCCCCCATTTGCGTTCGGTCTCTCAAAAATGAATAGATATTAAAAATAATTTTTTAATTGTACAGTTCACCAATACATGTAATTAAAAATAATTTAAATAACCTTAAAAATATGATACAGATGAAAGGAAAATTAAGTGCCCCAAATTTTCATTAAGATTTTTAACCATATTGTTTATTTTTAAATATCATCATTATTTAAGAATCTGAGGTATTGCTAAAATCCAAGTAAGGCAGAAAAACAATGTAAGGGAAGTGAAGGGATAAGGTAGCAGTTTTTGTAGAAGGTGAATTTCCATTTATAAAATAAGTAGGAAATATGGTATTCTGGTTAATAATACATTAGTTAAGAATATTAGAAGTAGTACATTTTAAAGAGCACTATGGTTCGACACCATGTTACTAAACAGCCGTGTGACCTTAGGAAACAACCCTTACTTCACAACTAGATGATTACAAAAGTCCCTTATATTCTAAAATATCAGTCAACAACTATCGCTCACATGCCAAAGCCATCTAGCACCCATTTTCCCAAGTTTAAGGACAGTTTTTACAGCTGAATATTTGCAGTCAAAATGATGACAGGGAACACTAACTTTGAAACCCAGTGAAGAGTAATGTTACTCCACCTGTAAGAATTCTCATTAGGCCAGGATTACAAAATGTATACTCAATTATGGTTATTTTGAATCTTATCAATAAAAAATTTGTGTAAGTCTGTTTTCTCTTGGTGTGTAAGTACTTATATAATATCCTTGATTTTTCTTCTTGGCCTGCAAAGCCCTTTATAGAAAAGGTTTGCTGACCTTTGCTCTAAAACATTATGGTTCAAAAGATCTTATAAGACTCTATGAACCATTTTATTCTATGACTCCATTATTTTTAAATGCCCACATTTAAAGTCTAATGAAACATATCCAACACAAGCTATACTAAACGTAACGTTTCTCTAATTCAGATAGTACTATATGTTTTTTAATCTCCATATCGTTAAGTCATACAAGGCAAGTACTGTTCAAAATGCTTTAAATTGTATTTTTGTAAAAAAACTTAACTTTCAATATTTCTAATATTTTAAATTACCTTGTACTAAATAGGAGTTATACATTTTCCTTTCCCTATACTTATAACCCACAGTAAAAAAAAAAAAAGTTTTAAAGACTGATGAAATCGTTAAAGGTCACAAAACAATTATTACAATTTCCCCCCACTGATTTTTTTAATGTTTATTTATATTTGAGGGAGGGAGGGAGGGAGGGAGAGATACAGAGCACAAGTGAGGAGGGGCAGAAGAGAGAGGAAGACATAGAATCTGAAGCAGGCTCTAGGCTCTGAGCTGTTAGCACAGAGTCCGATGCTGAGCTCGAACCCATGAACCATGAGATCATAACCTGAGCCAAAGTTGGACACTTAACCGACTGAGCCACCCAGGCACCCCTTTCCCCACTGATTATTACCATAGCTTACATGTTTTCAGCTTGCATGGTTATCTTTCTGGTCCCACAAAATGCTTATATTTTTATAGTCCCACCAACACACCCTGTATTCATTTTAATGTTTCCTTTCAAAGCTATTTGAGGTCACTTAAACTGGAAGACATTATCACTAAAAAGTAACCAAGATTACAAGGACAAGGGGCAATAGGGGGGAGGTAGAAAGTAAGTATCAAAATACTGAAAGTAACAATGTGATACAGCCACAGTATTTTAAAATAAGTTGAAATTTTTAAAGAAATGCAATATTACTTTGTATTTGTGTAGCAATATACAGTTTAAAACATTTTCCCACACATTACCTAATTTTATCCTCAAAGGACAACTCCTATCTTATGGAGGAGAAAACTATGGATCAGAAGAGTTACATAATAACATTAAGGTCAGACAGCTGATAAGTAGTGATCCAGAAACTAGTCTCACTGGTCTTAGTGTATTACACTCTACACATTGTGCTATCTTTACTCAACCTTCTACTAACTGATTAAACTGAAATGAAAAATTCATTTTACAACTACCAGCATAAACTTATTATAAAGCAGTGATTCTCAAAATACGGTCCCAGGACCAGAGCAGTACCACCACCCAGCCCCACAAAGACTTACTGAATCGGCAACTCTGTGTGTAGAGTCCTACAATCTGTGTTTTAACAAGGCTTCAAGAGGATTCTGATATACAAACAAGTTTAAAAATCACTGCTATAAAGCAGTTAAAACAAACGAGTGGAAGACAGATGGGTTTCATCCACCATGGCCACATCCATTTACTATATTTGTAAGACAAGTACACTTGAGTGTATGCTAAAAAGGAATGACTTTTTAGTTTTCTTATAACGAATGCCCAGTAATACAATTTTTCAGGAAACTGCCTATTTTAATAAATTAGGGCTTGGAAACAGTTTGCTTCAGGTTGGCCTTCAACAGAAGAATCAAGAAGTAAGCTAATTAATTCTCAATTATTAAAGGAAGAAAATACACCCAGAAGAAAAAAATTATTAAAACATGAAATTAAGAAGTATTAGCATACTAATTAAGAAGTATTACAAATTAAGAAGTATTAGCAAACTAAAAACCACACAGTGTTTAATGCCAGAATTATTACAAGGATGACCACAAAGAGCACAGTATTTTTAAAAATGCTTTGGAAACACTAGATGGTGCAAATAGACAATACTAGATGTGGTAATAAAAATCATAACTTCTGAGCTAAAATAATATAAAAATCAGATGATGAATTTGTTTAGTCATATGTAGGTTTTTAAACTATGTAGTCCTAGCCCTTTAAAAAAAAAAAACTATTACCAAAATTCTTTTAAGAATTATTTTCTCTCTGGCCATTAACTCTCCATATCCCTTCAAAATTAGTTTTATAAAAAGTTGTAAACCACAGAAACATAACCACTTCCTTATATATAGAAAGAAAGATTAATTTTTGGAGGAAATGGATCATTGTGAATTAGCATAAAAAGTACAGATTCAAAGTACTTTGAAAGAAATACAAGTTTTACTCCTTCCAGGTACATTAAATAACTAGAACCAAGTGAAGAGTTGATAAGGCACAAGACTTACTTACTGAACAGAAAAGAATGATTTATTAAAAGATAACTGATTATATACAAGTTATATGCCTGATTTCCTAAGTATATAAAATATTCCCTCTTAAAATATTACGTTTGTTATCAACATGCTTAGCAGCTTTCTTGTTGTCCATCAAAAGTACAATATAAACTTCAAAATAACAATATAATTCAACATTCTCTTAGCTACATTCTATGAGTGATTTGTATCTACCTCTCATGACATCATTTTGCCTTTAGTTTGCAGAACAGTATTTACTCAATGAAAACTACATTGGTAATATAAGGAAATACCTGATAAGTGAAATGGATAGTTTTTAGTAAACACATTAGAACTTATACATCCAAAGTGTTGTCTCCTTCAAAGCAGTAACTGCGGGAGCTAGGCATCAATTATCATAATGGTGCTGGTGTTCAACAATACTTGTGGAATTCACTATCTGCAGTTCTTTGCTGTCTGCTTCCTTCTTCTAAACGAGTAACTTCATAGAAGGAAAATCTCTAGAAAGGGAACCAGATTCTAACCACCAATTAATTAATCACAAATGGCTTGGAGCCAAGTATGAAGAATGTTCTGTGACCACAAAACAAAAGTCCCTAACTTTAGGGCTTCTTCATACCATCCCAAACTGTGTGTGTGCAAGCACTATGTGCTCTACAAAAAGAGCACATAACTATCAATAGTCTCAAGAAGCTTGTAACCCAAACTATAAAGATATAGGATCGATTAAGAACAGTGATCTGATCAACTATGACAACAGATATGTGAAAAGAATTTTAAACAACAACATTGAGAAGATAGACGAACTAAGATGGCAGAGAAATAATGGGACCCTGGGCTTTCCTCATCCCTCAAATACAGCTGTACTGAGGTCAGATTACTTGTAACACCCAGGAAATTGGCCTGCAGAATGGCAGAAGGATCTCCACAGGTGGAGGGAGACAGCTCGGCAAGGGAGAAGTATGTGGATGTGAAATGGGGGAGAGAAAAATAGCTACACAGGGGAGGGGAGGGAATCCTTTCAGTGGAGAGAAAAAAGGCAGAGAAAGAGAGGAGTCGAGTTAGCAACAAGAGGAAAACCTCTCTGGAACACGGACTGGGAGTGAGAAGCACTGAGTGTCCCAATTCTTTTTTGCAAACAGCACTTGGAGCTCCAACTTGAGGTTTTGGAAGTGTATGACTTTCTCTGGAGTGGAGTTGTGGCCTGTGCTCCTGGGGAGAAGGAAACTGGCCCAGGAGTGCATTGCATGGTATAGCAATCTCTAGGGCATGGTGGGGGAAGAACAGTCCCCTTCCTGGAGTACTTCTGAAAGAGGGTTTATTGCCTCCCCAAGAATAAAAGACGCTGCAGGTGGAGCCAAAGGCCTTTCATCATCAGGGTAGAGAGGCTCTACTCCAGAGTAAGGGAGTGGAGCCGCACCATGGTGGGTCCATTAAGACTTTGGATTTTGAATCCCAGCAGCAGGCCAAAGAAAAAAATGCAAGTGAAAATTGGCACAGGGTGAGCTGACTTCCCTTGCTATTCTGTGAGGGCTGCGTGAACAGCAGGGGTTGAGATCCCTGGTCTGGGGAGATGAGTTTGGGGTAGCACAATTTTTCCCCCCAACACCAACAGGATGAGACTTCAGAGAGCAACAGAGCGATGCCCAGTGGAAGTGGGACCCACCTGCACCAAACCCTGCCTCTCCATACCTGACTACTGCTTATTTAGTGGGCCAAGACAGACTCTGAACCAAGGCAGCTAGCCCTTCCTCCAGACCAGCACAGTTACCACCCCACCCAGGCACCAAAAGACAACTCTTTTTTTCCCCTCCTCCTTTTCTTCTTTTGGAATCAGGCTCATAGTTCCTTATTTGTTCTTCTAAATGTCCTTTTCCTCCTTTTTTTTTCTTGGGTGGGGGGGAGAGGTCACGCTTTTTTATTCTTCTCTTTTTCCTTCTCTTTTTCTTTTTTTCCTATTTTTTTCCTCTTTTTCTTTGAAAATCAGACTTATAGTTTTTTGATTCTCTGTTTGGTTTTTTTGGTTCCCTTTCCTTTTCTTGTTTTTTTTGGGGAAAGGGGGAGATCAGGCTCCCTTTTTTTTCCAGGGTTACTTCAACAAACAAAGCACACCTAGTTAAAGGTCCAAATACTCTACCACTGCAAACAAGGAGGAGGTATGTAGAGGACTGACCAGTGGCAAAGAGCAGCCAAAATGCAAAGGCAGAGTGCACACAGTATACACTAGAAACACTTCCTGGAGTGCCAGTCCCTAGACAGTATACGACCTCTTTTTAATATAGTAGTATCCTCAAGTGCAGGAAACATAACAAGCTTTTAAAACACTCTTTTGAGAGGGGTGCCTGGGTGGCTCAGTTGGTTATCCAACTTCGGCTCAGGTCATGATCTCACAGTTTATGAGTTTGAGCCCTGCATCATGCTCTGTGCTGACAGATCGGAGCCTGGAGCTTGTTTTGGATTCTGTGTCTCCAGCTCTTTCTGCCCCTTCCCTGCTCATGCTCTGTCTCTTAAAATAAATAAACATTAAGAAATTAAAAAAAAAAAAAAACACTCAGAAGACAGAAACTTAGCCAAAATGACAAGACAGAGAAATTCTCCCCAAAAGAAAGGTCAAGAAGAAATCACTTGCTCAAAACAGATACAAACAATATCTGAACAAGAATTTAGAACAACAGTCATAAGTCTACTAGCTGGGCTTGAAAAAAGCATAGAAGACCCCAGAGAAACCCTTGCTACAGAGATCAAAGACTGAAGAACTAGTCAGGGTGAATTAAAAAATGCTATAGCTGAGATGCAAAGTAAACTAGATACAGTGACAGCAAGGACTAAAGAAGCAGAGGAGAGAACAGGTGACATAAAAGATAAAATTACAGAAGATAATGAAGCTGAAAAAAAGAGGAGAAAGGAACTTACAAGATCATGAGGGGAGACAGAGAACTAAGGGATTTCATGAAATGAAACAATATCCATATCATAGGAGTCCCAGAAGGAAAAAAGCAAGAAAAAGGGGAAGAAGGTTTATTAGAACAAATTATATCGGAGAAATTCCCTAATGTGGGGAAGGAAACAGGAATCCAAGTCCAAGAGGCACAAAGAACTCCCTTCAAAATCAACAAAAACAGGCTAAAACAACAACATAGCATAGTGAAACCTGCAAAATACAAGGGTAAAGAGAGAATTCTGAAAGCAGCTAGGGACAAAAGTTTCTTAAGCTACAAGGGTAGACACATAAGGTTAGTAGCAGACCTGTACACTGACTTGGAAGACCTGTCTGTCCACTGATTTGGCAGGCCAGAAGGGAGTGGCAAAAAATATTCAATGTGCTAAATGGGAAAAATATACAGCCAGAATCCTTTTTCCAGCAAGGCTGTCACTCAGAATAGAAGGAGAGATAAATACTTTTCCAAACAAAAACTAAATGAGTTTGTGACCACTAACCAACCCTGCAAGAAATTTTAAGGGGAACTCTGAGTGGAGGGGGGAAAAAAAAATCAAAGCAACAAAGACTACAAAGGACAAGAGATCACCAGAAACACCAAATCTACAGATAAGAAAATGGCACTAAATTCGTATCTTTCAATAATCACTGTGAATGTAAATGAACTAAATGCTCCAATTAAAAGATACAAGGTATCAGAATGGATTAAAAAAAAAAAAGAACAAAAACAAACAAACAAAAAACCAAGGTCCATATGCTGCCTACAAAGAGACTCATTTTAGACCTGAGGACACCTTCAGATTGAAAGTGAGGGGATGGAGAACTATCTATCATGCTAATAGAGGTCAAAAGAAAGCTGGAATAGCCATACAGATATCAGACAAACTAGATTTTAAAATAAAGAATATAACAAAAGATGAAGAAGGGCATTATATCATAATTAAGGGGTCTATCCCTCAAGAAGATCTAACAATTTTTAACTATTTATGCCCTCCACTTGAAAGCACCCAAATATATACATCAATCACAAACATAAAAAAACTCACTGATAATGATGTCATAATAGTAGAAGACTTTAATACCACACTTAACAGCAATAGACAGATCATCTAACCAGAAAAATAAATAAGGAAACAATGGATTTGAATGGCACACTGGACCAGATGGACTTAAGAGATATATTCAGAACATTTCATCCTAAACAGCAGAATACACATTCTTCTCAAGTGCACAGGGAACATTCTCCAGGATAGATCACATACTGGGTCACAAATTAGCCCTCAACAGTTACAAAAAGAATGAGATCATACCATGCATATTTTCAGATCACAACGCTATGAAATTTAAAATCAACCACAAGAAAAAAAAATGGAAAGCCCTCTCAAAGGGCCCCTTCAGGCCTATCCCAAGAAGTAAGAAAGGTCCCAAATACATAAACTAACCTTACACCTAAAGGAGCTAGAAAAGGAGCAGCAAATAAAGCCCAAGGCCAGCAGATGAAGGGAAATAATAAAAATTAGAGAAGAAATAAACAATATAGAAACAAAAGATCAATGAAACTAAAAGCTGGTTTTTTCAAAGAATAAACAAAACTGATAAACCCCTAGCCTGACTTCTCAAAAAGAAAAGAGGCCTCAAACAGATAATATCATAAATGAAGGAGAGATCACAATACCACAGAAATCTAAACAATTATAAAAGAATACTATGAAAAATTATATGCCAACAAACTGGACAACCTGGAAGAAATGGACTAATTCCTAGACATTCACACCCTACCAAAACTGAAACAGGAAGAAACAAAAAATTTGAACAGGCCCATAACCAGCAAAAAATCGAATCAGTTATAAAAAAATCTCCCAAAAAATACAAGTCCTGGGCCAGATGGCTTCCCAGGAGAATTCTACTAGACATTTTAAGAAGAGCTAATACCTATTCTTCTCAAACTTTCCCATAAAATAGAAATGGAAGAAACTCATTCTGTGAAGACAGCATTATCTTGCTTTCAAAGTCAGAAAACAAACACTAAAAAGGAGAATTATAGGCTAATATCGCTGATGAACATGATGCAAAAGTTCTCAACAAGATACTAGCAAACTGAATTCAACAATACATGAAAAGAATTACTCACCATCATCAAGTGGGATTTATTCCTGGGCTTCAGGGCTGGCTCAATATTCGAAAATCAATGTGACACACTACATTAATAAAAGAAAGGATAAGAACCACATGATCCTTTCAATAGATGCAGAAAATGCATTTGACAAAATACAGCATCAATTCCTGGTAAAAACCCTCAAGAAAGTAGGGATAGAAGGAACATAACTTAACATCATAAAAGCCATATATGAAAAGCCCACAGCTAATATCCTCAGTAAGGACAAACCAACAGCTTTCCCTCTAAGGTCAGGAACATGACAGGAAGTCCACTCTCACCACTGTTGTTCAACATAGTACTGCAAGTCCCAGCCTCAGCAATCAGGTAACAAAATGAAAGAAAAGGCATACAAATTGGCAAAGAAGTCAAACTTCCAGTCTCCACAGATGACATGATACTCTACATGGAAAACCCAAAAGACTCCACCAAAAACTGCTAGTGCTGATACATGAATTCAGCAAAGTCAGAGGTTCAACATACAGAAATCAGCTGTATTTTTATACACCAAAAATGAAGCAGCAGAAAAATCAAGGAATCAATCCTATTTATAACTGCACCAAAATCTATAAAATACCTAGGAATAAACCTAAACAAAGACATAAAATATCCATATGCTGAAAACTACCGAAAGCTAATGAAAGAAACTGAAGAAGACCCAAAGAAATGGAAAAACATTCCATGCTCATGGACCGGAAGAACAAATATTGTTAAAATGTCGATACTACCCAAAGCAGTCTACACATTCAGAAACGCAATCACTATCAAAATAATACCAGCATTCTTCACAGAGCTAGAACAAACAATCCTAAAATTTATATGGAACCACAAAAGACCCCAGATAGCAAAAGTAATGTTGAAAAAGAAAAGCAAAGCTGGAGGCATCACAATTCCAGACCTTAAGCTGTGTTACAAAGCCGTAATCATCAAGACAGTATGGTATCGGCACCAAAACAGACACATAGATCAATGCAACAGAACAGAAAACCCAGAAATGGACCCACAAATGTATGGCCAACTAATCTTTGACAAAGCAGGGAAGAGTATCCAATGGAAAAAAGACAGACTCTTCAGCAAATCATGCTGGAAAAACTGGATGACATGCATAAGAATGAAACTGGACCACATTCTTACACCATATACAAAAATAAATGTAAAATGGATGAAAACCTAAATGTGAGAAAACCATCAAAATCCTAGAGAAAATAGGCAGCAACCTCTGCGTCTTCGGCCACAGCAACTTTTTACTAGACATGTCTTCAGAGGCAAGGGAAATAAAAACAAATATGACCTAGTGAGACCTCATCAAGATAAAAAGCTTCTGCACAGAGAAGGAAACAATCAGCAAAACCAAAAGGCAACCAATAGAATGGGAGAAGATATTTGCAAATGACATATCGGTAAAGGGTTAGTACCCAAAATCTATAAAGAACTTATCAAACTCAACACCCAAAAAACAAATAATCCAGTGAAGAAATGGGCATGAATTGACACTTTTCCAAAGAAGACATCCAGATGGCTAACATGAAAAGATGCTTAACATCACTCATCATCAGAGAAATACAAATCAAAATCACTATTAGATGCCACCTCACACCTGTCAGAATGGCTAAATTAACAACTCAGGAAATAACATATGTTGGCAAGGATGTGGAGAAGGCAGAACCCTTTTGCACTATTGGTAGGGATGCAAACTGGTGCAGCCACTCTGGAAAACAGTATGGAGGTTCCTCAAAAAATTAACAATATAACTACCCTATGGTCCAGCAACTGCATTACTAGGTATTTATCCAAAGGACACAAAAATGCTGACTTGAAGGGGCACATACACACAAATGTTGGTAGCACTGCTATCAGCAGTGCTATCAGCCAAATTATGGAAGGAGCCCAGATGTCCATCGATTGATGAATGGATAAAGAAGATGTGGTACATATATACAATGAAATACTACTGGCTGATCAAAAACAATGAAATCCAACAATGTGGATGGAAACAGTGTATTACGCTAAGTGCAATAAGTCTGTCAGAGAAAGACAAAAATATGATTTCACTCATACGTGGAATTTAAGAAACACAAGAGATGAACATACGGGAGGGAAAGAAAAATAAGATACAGAGAAGGAGACAAACCATAAAAGACTCTTAAATACAGAGAACAAACAGGGTTGCTGGAGGGGAGGTGGGAAGAGTTTTGGGCTAAATGGGTAATGAACATTAAGGAGGGCACTTGGTGGGATGAACACAGGGTGTTTATATTTAAGTGATTAATCACTGGGTTCTATTCCTAAAACCAATACTACACTGTATATTAACTAAATTGAATTTAAATAATAGATGTTTTAAAAATTTATAAGAACACTGCACAAATGTAGGGATTATTTTGAAAAATAACATTCCTTTGGATGTATAAATTCTGCTAGGTTTACTTTTTCAAAGCAAGCCATTTAACTTTGGAATCACATTTCATGTAGTTGAAGATTAAATAAAAATATAGGAGTTAAATAGAATGCTACAGTTACCTAAAGAGGAGCTAATGGCTTGAATTAAGCTGTAACAATAGGGATGAGTAAATGTGAATTCCATGAACATCTGGGAGGAAAACCAATGAAACCATCTCATATATCTAGAGGTGAAGGAAAGGGTGTTAGCAGGAAGAGATCTGGCTTGCATAACTGCATAGACATACCATTAACTTAAACACAAAATGCAGTCTTCTCACTCTGCGACAGTGAAGGAGCAGGGGTGAAGAAGAGATACATTTTGGTAGGGTTATTTTAAGCCACTGACGTGTTCAAGTGGCACTATTCAGTACATACTAAGACATATAAATTTGAAAATCAGGACACTGTGTGGCAGACTGTATTTTCCAAAATGGTCGCTACCTTATCTCCCATCCCACATGCCTTCTGCAAAGTGACCTTGCCGGAATCCCTCCAAGATACAAAATCTAGTTCTTCTCCCCCTTAATCAGGGCTGGCTGTAGAGGTTCATTTATAACCAGCAGAATGCATAGGAAATAACAGTGGACAACTACCAAGATAAGGTCAAAAAAAAGGCTACACAGCTACTGCTTCATATTGACTTGTTATGCTGGGTTTCCAGACACCCACTCTTGGAACCCAGCAGCCCTGATGCGAAAAGTCCAAGTCACATGGGAGGTTAGTCTACAATCCCAGCTGAGCCCAGCTTTCAAGTCATTACAGCCCAGACACTAGGCATGTGAGTGAAGAAGTCTCCAGAGGTTTCCAGTTCCAGTCATTCACAACTCACCCAGTCATGAGTCTTCTCAGCTTAGGCCTCAGACATTATGGAACAGCAAGATGCCCTAACTGAACTGCTGACAGAGAATCTGTGAACATAATAAAATGTTCACTGTGTTATACCACTAAGTCTTGTGGTTTACTGTACAATAGACAACAGGAGACTTTGAAGAGATTGGGGTTTGAAATAACTCCCTGGCAAATGAGAGAGAAAGCTAACTGAGAGGCACAAAAGGACTGCCAGGAACATGAGAAATTCTAACGTGTTGAGGGTTTGGATAAAGGAAACCAGATAGTTAAGAGGTATAGTGCTTAATAAGCACTTGTTCCCTAAACCAACTCCCTTGTAACATACTTAACCAGTCTCCTCAGAATCTGGAGTCATCTGCAATATTAGTTTGTAAAATTATGACTAAATCATATATAAACAATTGATTTCCACTAAAGTAAAAAGTAATTTAAAACAAAATACCAGTTTAAGTTACTTTTTTAGCCCCAGGAAAATACCCCAAAAAGACATAACTTTTTCTTATGCTGCTACTGTCACTATCTATACTTCCCTTCTTTTATGGAAGCAAAAAGATGCAATGGCAACAAATATTCAGCTGGGATCAACTAGGAGTTGCTTGTACAGTGAATATTCACTAACAGGAATTAACATGTCCCCAGTTACTAAAATGATGAATGCAGAACTGATAAAAATACATAAATTCTGATATTCTTAAGAAATTCAAATATTTTAGAAAAGCAAGGTACAATGCACAGTAACATGAGCTTCAACACTAAAGTAATGATTAAATGAATACGTTTATGCTGTAAGGTTTATCTCCATGGTTTACAGTAGAAACAGTTACTAAGGATGTGCTTAGTATTATTTTACATATCCAGAAAGTTTATTAATTATGTATTTATATGTTTTGCCCTGGGCTAAGCTAAATTTTACCTTACAGTGTTCTATAAAAGGAAACAGGTACCATAAATCAAACTATGGAAATTTTCCCTCAATTGAATGTATTTTACATGCACTTTTAGGGAAGTCTATTACTTCCAACGAATTTATTGGCAAACATAATGCTAATTTTTTACTAAGCAGAAAAAAATAAAAAATATGTATGATGCAAGAAGTTGAGCAGTCCTTTAGATCATCAAATTTCCTGCTGAATTTCAAACAAATGTTTTCTTATCATACCAGAGCTAGACTGGCCTGGTTATTTTCTGAAATATGCAAGAGAGAAGAATAGATTTTCATTCAAAAGCCAATGTTCCCCCCCTCACTAAAAGCCAGTAGACCCCATTTTATAATATGGGTCTAGAGAATATGTCAAAAAGGAGTACAAAATTCAGACTGCAATCATTCTATTTTTATTGCCTTCAATTGCCTAAGTATTAGAACTTTGAGAATAAAGGTGAAAAATGAAATTTCCACTACAAAAACAAAAATCACCTAAAGGAGAGGACTGAATCCAAATGAAAAGTAGACACATGAACCACTGATAGCTTACAAATAACTCAAACTTCGAATTTCCAAATTTAACTTTACATCTTTAAATGTTTTAATTACTTGTAAAAGAAAGGCACTGTACAATTGTAAAACTTTTTTTTTTCCTTTTTTTCTTTTTTTTTTTTTTTATTATTTTATTTTTGGGACAGAGAGAGACAGAGCATGAACGGGGGAGGCGCAGAGAGAGAGGGAGACACAGAATCGGAAGCAGGCTCCAGGCTCCGAGCCATCAGCCCAGAGCCTGACGCGGGGCTCGAACTCACGGACCGCGAGATCGTGACCTGGCTGAAGTCGGACGCTTAACCGACTGCGCCACCCAGGCACCCCAAAACTTTTTAAATTTAGGCCTTGATCTCTGGCCAAAGATAATGTATAATTTAAGTTCCCTGATGCATTCAAATAATTTTCCATAATAAATAACTTAAAACTAGTATTAAAAATTCTAATAGACTGAAACTGATTCTTGAATGTATGGCACATCAATAATACTGAGATCCTTGAGAAATATTTTCTAAGGTGCTAAAAACTGTAATTAGCTCAACCAAAACTGCATGAATAGGAACAAGTCTAATAAAAATATCTCATTTGTGTAGCATTTTATAATTTACAAAGCAGTTTTACATACATCTTATTAATTCTTAGACTAGCACACAGTATTACCAGCATGCCCATTTTACAGAATAAAAAGAGTGAAATGACTTATGCAAGATGACAAGAGGGGTACAGCCCAAATCAAATGGCTGAGTTACAACTCAGTGATGAAAAATACTAGTTTTACAGTGTTATCATAATTAGTTTTCTAACAAAAAAGAAAACTGTGCTGCTTATTAATTCAGAAAAGAATCTTGCTGTTTTGAAAAGCAAAACTAGAAATGTGACTTGAATGATAAATATTCCAGGTCAATAATTTTCTTTTCCATTCCAGACTTTATAACACAAAATAAAAATCTCAACAGAATTCAGATCAAGTGCCTGCCTAAAAACACTAAAGTATTAACTATCGGTAAACCAAATATAAGGAAACTCACAGAGTGAAAATCAGCATTCAAAGAAATCATGAATTATGAAAATTATCTTTTAATGGAACTTAATATTTAGGAAAGATTGCAGTGGCTGTTCACCATCAACAACTTGCAGTGACTACAGTGAAAATCAAGAAGAACTGAGTTATTGTTCTAAGTGTTAACACCCCTGGTGGCAAATAAACAATTAGGCATTTCATAGATTCTGCTCAATGTAAGATCTGCAGAAGCAGCAGCTATGGGGTCAGAGAAAGAATACTGCATTGTAAGTCAGGGCCCTGGGTTCTATTTCAGGCTTGGTCACAGAAGCAGAATCTAGAAAGAAATGGGTTGAAGGCCCCAAAAGACAGAGTCTAATGCCCAGGTCTATCACTGCATGAAGTTTCTAAACTTCAGTTAATACATTTTTCAAATAGTTGTGGGTCTCAGAAGAATATTAGGAGTATCAAAGCAGTATGAAAGTACTTTGTTTTAGCTAGGTTTAATCTTTTTTTTTTGAGCAAAGTTTTAAATATGAAAAAGTACAAACAACAATATGATAAATACCAAGTAACCAACCACCTGAATGATTTTATGGTAGCATTTCACAAGTGAATAGCTCTTTCCAATTATAACAGACTTTTAGAACAAACAGCTAAAACCCTGGGATATTAAAAGAAAGTATTTAAATTTGGGATAGAGATGTAGCCAAAGCCTCCACTTAAAACAGACAATAGAAAAATTTAAAAGCAATACATATGCATATATATAAATACATGAAGCCCTGCTCAAAGAATGTGCCAGAAATAGTAATAGTGTTTGACTAAAGGGAAAAAAAAAAGTCAAGTGACTAGATAAGAGCAGAAAACATTTTTCATCTTTTATCTTTCTGTGTACTTTTTAAACTATACACTCTGTATATTTTAACTATTTTGAGAAATTAAATTAAAAAATTAAGCAAACAAAACAATAAAGATTTTGGTAAATATTTTTATGTTTGGCCCAATATTAAAGGCTGATATCTATTTATATATTCCTTTACTTTTAAATCTACAAATACTAATTTCCAATTTTAATGTTCTTTAAAAATATTTCTTTAAAGTTTTTTGCATTTTTACTGAGATTTTTATCTTACAGACCATTTTCCTCATAAAAATAGCTCTAATTTTAAAATGAAAAAGGTGGGAAAATGACTTAACCTCTAAATATTTACAGTATATAAAAACTTCCATTAACATATCAGTCTGTAAGTTATGATCATTGTAGTCATAACAGCAAACATCTCATGTAATCATACATTTATGATTTTATCAGAAGGTTCTACCAGTAGTTACTTACAAATAAAATTATTTTCAAGAAAAAAAAATCTCTGACGTATCTTAGTATAGGTCAGCAAAATTTTACACACCTTTACATTAAAACATATAAGGAGTAAGAATTAAATAACTAATACAGCAGCACTGAGTGTTTTGAGTTAAAAACCAAATTTCTTATATCCAGCATATAGACCTTCAAGTATGACTGAACCACATATCTTGAAGAATGATTCAGAAGTCAAGATTTGAACCATCACAAACACATATGAAAATCTTAAATTTGCATTTCTCACAACTGTATGGCAAAAGTTATTAAACACACACATTCACAAGTTTAATCTCCTGAAGCACCACCATCAAGTCCACCTCCTGGTTTGGCATGACACTTAATAAAGTTGCAATAATAAGGTGGAAAGTCAAGATTCTACTCTTCCAAAATGCATTCTAGATTTTGAAAATGTACTTTTTGCATATCTTAATTGTGAACAAACCTGCATATTGATACCACACTTCTTTTTTTGATACCACACTTCTTATAGCACAATTTTCAAAAGCATGATAAAACAAGCTATACATATATACATATCATTAGACTTCTAATATAATTCTATCCTCCAAAGGAATTGTTTCATTGGCTTAATCTTTCCCTTACAGTTCTAATCCATAGTTCCCCAATCTTTATCCCCTCAATTAACCATTATTTCCCCTGTGAGGTAACATTTTATTTCCCCTTAGTAGTGCTCTTCACTTACCTAATTACTTATTCTGTGTCTCCATTTCCCACCAGATTATTAACTGTGCAAGAAAAGGGACCCTGTCAGTCTTATGTACCAATGCATCTTTGGTTCTTATCACAAGTTGCACATAATAACACCTAAGGTCTACTGAGCAGTTACCAAGTGCCAGGTGCTACTGGCAGTTCTTTTAAATTATCTTATTAGAGGGGCACCTGGGTGGCTCAGTCAGTTAAGCATCTGACTCTTGATTTCAGCACAGGTCATGATCTCACGGTTTGTGGGTTCAAGCCCTACATCGGGCTCTGAGCTGACAGCTGCAGAGCCTGTTTGGGATTCTTGGGTCTCCCTCTCTCTCTGCCCTTTCCCTACTCTCAAAAATAAAATAAATGTTTAAAAAATAATAAAATATCTTATTAGAACCTCCAGCAACTTTGAGATAGATACTATTGTTGTTCTGATTGTATATAAGAGAAAACACACACAGATACCTAAGTGACATACCCAGGATTACACATTTAGTGATAGACAGGTCCAATGTTATTAACATAGTGGACACTCAGTAAATGATTGTTGAATGAATAAGTGAATGATCATAAAATGTAGTAGAGGATGTAAGTTACACATGAAAACAATTAAAAAAAATCAAGATACCTTTAGGCCACTGAAATTGATAAAGGAGAGTCTGCAGACCTTTAAAAAATGCTAAAATTTGTAAATAATTTTGTAAATAAGTAAATTTGTAAATAAGTAAATAATTTTGTAAATAAGTAAATTTGTAAATAAGTCTATGGCAAATAATTTGTCTCACAAGGAGAATCCAAATCTGCCATGTTCCCAGGCAGTAGCTAACCTCAGTTATTAGCTAAGTGACTCACTTCATCAGACCTGCCTTGGAAACTAATACACAACTGATTCAAATTCATGCCTCAGAAAAATTATAAATTACTATACCTATATGAGAAGCTCAATATTCCAAAGTGTAAATTTTAAGTCCACCAATGCCAAGATCTTTCCACTTTTTAAAATACTTAAGTACTAAATTTCAAGGAACAAAATATAATTAGGGTAAGGGACCAGGAGAGTAAGAAGTTTAAGTAATAGGTAAGCAGGAGAGTCCTAAAAAAGGTTGTATTTAGGAAAATACAAAGTATTGACAAAGAAAGGAATGACAAAGAGCAAGAGAGAGAAGAGATGAATGTGCATAGGGTGTTGTTCAGTCAGTAAGGATGTATAACCCTCAATAAATGAGATGACAACCAATTTAAAAAATGGGACAAAAGATTTGAACAGACATTACACCAAGCAGGATATATGAATAGCTATAGGCACAGGAAAAGATGTTCAACATCATTAGTCTAGGGAAATGTAAATCAAATCAGTAAGATGCTGCTTCATAGTCCTAGAATGGCTCTTCTACATTCTAAAGATACACAATAAACACATGTTGGTGAGGATAGGGAGAAATGGAAACCCTCATACACTACTGGAGGGAAAATGCTGTAGCCACTTTGGAGAACATTGGCAATTTCTTAAAAAGTTAAACATAATAAATTTGCCATATAACCCAGCAGTTGCACTCTTAGGTCCTATATCCGAAAGAAATGAAAACATCCACACAAAGACTTGCATGTGAATGTTGAAGGTAGCATTATTCATAATTGCCAAAAACTGGTAACAATCTAAGTGTCCACCAATGGGTAAATGGATAAACACATCAACTCAATACAACGGAATGCTATTCAGCAATAAAAAGGGATTAAATACTGATACATGCTAAGACAAGCATAAAACTCAAAAACATTATGCTAAGAAAAAAAAGCCATATATGAATGATTATATATTATATGATTCAATTTACATGAAATGTCATGAAAGGGCAAATCTATAAGAGATAGAAAGTGGATTAGTGGTTGTCCAGGATAGAGACTCACAGTTAATGGATGGACAGGAGGGATTTTATACAAGTGGTGGAAACATTCTAAAATTGATTTATGGCGATGGATGCACAACTCAGTAAATTTACTAAACAACAACAACTAAACAACCTTAAGTTGTACACTGGAAATAGGGGAATTACATGACATATAAAATATGCTTCAATAAAGTTATACCGAAGACAAAAAAAGACATATACCTGACTGGAATGAAGGACTTGTAACAAAGTAGAGAGCAAATAACATTTTATGTATATTCTATAAGTAAATACTGCTCAGCTGAAGCGACTCAGCTAAAATGTAGGAGCCTGTAAGCCCAGAAAACAAACAAAAAACCTCCCATAACTGTGAAGTACTATGAATGTTCCAGTATCAGGAGACAAATTTTTGCTCTCCAAAAATTATTCTTCTCAGAAAAAAAGAAAGTCATCTTATACTTGAGTCTTTATGAAGTCTATCTCACAGTGCACGCTTTTTAACAGCTTTTAAAAACTTTTTATTATGAAAAATTCCAAACACATTCAAAAGTATAATAATTCCATTATGCACTTTGAACAATTACCTTGTTCTACCTAAACACCCCCATTTACTTCATGCTCCCCTTCCCCAATGAATTCAATTAAAGCAAAATCCAGGTACACCACTGACAAATATTTCAGTATTAAATTACCTTTTAAGATTCTTTAAAAACAATTATAAAAGTAACCCATGATCACTTTATAAAATCTGGAAACTACAAAAATGTATAAAAGAGAAAAAAATATCAACTATGATCCCACCATACAGAAAACTCTCGTTAACATTATAACATATGTTTATCCTATGCACGTTATTTTTAGTGTAAACTTATTAAAGTACAACAAATAATATGGGAAGTATATGAGTTATAAGTGTTCAGACTGATAGCTTTTCCTTTACAAATATACATGCACTACCTCACTTTACTTTGAAAAAAAAATGATTTAAGTAACTGTCTTAATATTATGTAGATACTTACGGTTTTGTACATAAATGGTCTACACATCTCCTTGCTAACTACAATGTAGGGGATAAGAAACTTTATTGACCATATAGTCTCATTTAATCCTGTAAAAACCCTATGAAGAGGAGTGACAGATGAGAAAAGAGACCCAAAGAGACTTGATTACTTTGTCTCAGATCTAATAAATGGTAGAATCAGGAACAGAATTTTAAAAAGACTGGCTGTCAGAACTTCTTTCCACCATATCATGATATCTATCTGAACAGTATGAGGGAAACAAAAAGAGAATGCTGGTCTTTCTCTGTTATTCTAAGACTACTGTTCTTTTTGCTGTTTACACAACACTCATGACCACCATAGGCAATGTAAACAGTAATGTAACTTCTATAAAAGAGTAGCTTAAATAAAATCTGCAATACTGTAGAAAGCCTTAGGAGGTCACCAAAGTAAAAAAAGAGAATTCTAGTAACCAAACAACTCAAATTTGTTTAGGATTTTGTGTGTTCACTAGCAACTTCTAATATTATAAGTTTTATCTTTCTGAAACTAAGGCTTATATTAAAAGATGCACATACACAGACCCTTACCTTACAACCATATGCAAAAATTAATTCAAAATGGATCAAAGACCTAAACATATGAGCTAAAACTTCAAAGCCCTTACAAGAAAATATAGAGAAAAAGCTTCATGACATCGGATTTGGCAATGATTTTTGGATAGGACACCAAAAGTACAGGAAACAAAAGTAAAATTAGACTACATCAAAATTAAAAACTCTATCAAAGGATGTAATCAACACAGTGAAAAGTCAATCTAAGGAATAGGAGAAAATGTTTGCAAATCATGTATCTCATAAGAGGTTAAAATTCAGATTAAAAAAAAACAACCTACTACTGCCCAACAATGAAACAAACACCCTGATTTAAAAATGAGCAAAGTTGGGGTGCCTGGGTGGCTCAGTCGGTTAAGCGTCCGACTTCAGCCCAGGTCACGATCTCGTGGTCTGTGAGTTCAAGCCCCGCGTCAGGCTCTGGGCTGATGGCTCAGAGCCTGGAGCCTGCTTCCGATTCTGTGTCTCCCTCTCTCTCTGCCCCTCCCCCATTCATGCTCTGTCTCTCTCTGTCTCAAAAATAAATAAACGTTAAAAAAATTTTTTTTTAAATGAGCAAAGAACTTGGATATACATTTCCCCAAAGAATTGGGGACCACTGTAGACAAATGGCCAACAAGCATACTAAAAGAGATGCTCAACATCACTAATAACTAGGAAAATGTAAATCAAAACCACAATGAGATACCACTTCATCACAATGAGATACAGTGTTCCCTGTACACTGCTGGTGGGAACGTAACTGGTACAGCCACTATGGAAAACAGTAAAGAGGTTCCTCAAGAAATTAAAAACAGAACTACCATATGATCCAGTAATTTCAAAGAAAATATATATCCAAAGAAAACAAAGTCATTATTTCAAACAAGTATCTGTTCTGTGTTCATATTATTCACAATAACCAAGACATGCCAGCAGCCTAAGTCTCTACCAATGGATGAATGGATAAAGAAGACGTGGGGTGTATGTGCATACATGCATGTGCAAACACACCCAAGGAACATTATTCAGCCCTGCAACAATATGGATGAAGGAGGGCATTATGCTAAGTGAAATAAGCAAGACAGAAAATACAAATACTGCATGATATCACTTATCTGTGGAATCTAAAAAAAAAAAAAAAAAAAACTGAACCCACAGCAACAGAGTAGAATGGTGGTTACTAGACCAGGGTCTGGGGGGTGAGGGAAATGAGGAGAGGTTGATAAAAGAGTACAAAGTTTCAGTTGTAAGATGAATAAAGTCTGAGGATCTGATGTATAATGTAATGACTACAGCTGATAACATTGTATTATACAATTTAAACCTGTTAAGAGAACAGAACTTAAGTGTTCTCACCAATCTCAGAATTTTTTTTTTTTAAAGAAAGAAAAGTTGTCAAATCTAAGCTCACACCTTAAGAAAGTAGAAAAAGGTCAGACAAAGCCTAAAGGACAGAAAAAAAAAAACACACATGGGGAGAAATCAGCGAAATTGAAGACAGAAAAATAGGGAAAGACATGAAAAAAAAAGCTGGTTCTCTGAAAAGATTTAAAAAACGACAAACTTCTAGCAAGACTGATGAAGGAAAAGAGAAGACACAAACTACCAGTAACTGAAATAAAACAGGTCATCACTATCAACACCAGAAACTAAAAGGAACTAGGACAAACAATTCTATACTGTCTATAAACTTGACAGTGGAGATGAAATGGACCAATTCCTCAAAAAAGTACAAAGTACCCAATTCACCCAATATGAAATAGATTAATTTTAATAGTTCTACAACTATTAAAGACATTGAATTCTTAGTTTAAAACAACCAAAAATGAAACCTCCAGGACAAGATGGTTTCACTGGAGAATTCTACCAAATGTTTACAGAGTATCAACACCAATTCTATACAATCTCCTTCAGGAAATAGAAGAGGACAGAATATTTTTCAACTTATTTTATGAGGCCAATATTATCCTGATAACAAAATGGGACTGTTGCACAAATAAAGATTTGGTTGGTCTTTGTCCCTGATCCTGGGAAGGAGCCTCTAAACCCTTGGAATTTTCAAGTTATATGAGTATCTTTGTTATTCATGGTGAGCCTTTAGGGCAGTTTCAGAATAGGGCTAGCCATCTATATTGGAAAGACCAACTATGTGGCTTTCAGCTGCATCACTTCAGTCTAATCTCCAGAAAGGGGTGAGGATTATAGACTGGGTTCAATCATGTGGCCAATGATTCAATCAATCCTGCCTATATATTGAAACCCCAACAAACTTTGGACACCCAAGGCTAGGGTGAGCTTCTCTGGTTGCTGACACATACTGATGTGGTAGAAAAGTGATAAATCCTGAGGACATGAAAGCTTTGCGTTTAGGGCTCTCCCAGACTTCACCCTATCTCTTAGATGGTCCTGACTTTTATTCCTTACAATACAATTGTAATCCTAAGTATAGCACTTTCCTGAGTTCTGTGAATTGTTCCAGCAAACCTGAGGAAGTAATGGGAACCTCAAGTGCGTAGCCAGCTGGTTAGAAGTACAGGTGGCTTAGAAATGTTGGAAATTAGGGCTGGTGTCTGAAGTGAAGACAGTTTTGTGGACTGAGAACTTAACCTGTCAAATTTGACCTCACCATGGGTAGTTAGTATCAGAACCGCACTGCACGGACAAAGACAGTAGAACAGGAAAAGAAAATATAGAATGCTATCATTTACGAATATATAAGTAAAAATCCATGACACTAATAGTAGGAAATAGAAGCCAGCACCTAGGAAAACAGTCAGACAGCATGACCAGCTGGGATTTATTCCAAGAAGCCAAGGCTAATTCGATATTCAAAAAAGCAACCAATGTAATCCATCATGTAAACAAGCTAAAGAAAAATCATATGATCCTATTAACTGATGCAAAAAAAGCATGTGACAAAACTCAACATGATAAAAAAACTTTCAGCAACCTGGCAATAGAAATGAACTTCCTTAACTTAAGAGTAGTCACAAAAGATTTCTGGGAAAGATGGAGTAGGAAGACTCTAAGCTCATCTTGTAACACCCACAAGTATAAATAACCAGAAAATGAGCCGAAGACTAGCAGAACAGACTCTCCACAGCTAAATGTAGAGAAGAGGTGACATCAAAGAGGATAGGACAAGTGAGACACAGCCAAGAACTAAACGGACCACAGGACTGCCTTGGAATGTAAGGACACTGCGCATGGAAGGAGGAGAGACAGAGACTCACACAGGGGAGCTCATGTAAAGAAGATGAATCCCTATAACATTTAGCTCTGAAAACCAGAGGGACTGGATTTTCCAAAATCTTACAGTCAGCAGGGCTTAACACTTGGAACTTTATTTTTTTAATTTTTTTTAATGTTTATTTGAGAGAAAGACAAATCACAAGTGGGGAGGGGCAGAGAGAGAGGGAGACACAGAATCTGAAGCAGGCTCCACCCTCTGAGGTGTCAGCACAGAGCCTGATGCAGGGCTTGAGCTCACAAACTGTGAGATCACGACCTGAGCGGAAGTCGGACGCTTAACCGACTGAGCCACCCAGGCACCCCTACACTTGGGTAACCTACTTTAAAAGTTAGTAGGCTTCTGAGAGTTGAGAGGGCAGAATCTCCACCCTTAAAAAGATAACACAACATAGCACCCCTTGGAGATACAGCATAGAAGCAGCAGTTTGAAAACACAGAAGGGAGATTTGTTTACTCATCTCAGAGCATGTGATGGAGAGGCAAGGATCTTGGGAGACTTCCCTAGGAATGAAGACGCTGGAAAGCACCATTTCCCTATCCAGCTCCCCCAACATAAATACGTGGACCTGCAGGACACCTGCAGACACCTGCAGGACACCTGCAGGAACCAGCGTGGTGCCAAAATTCACTATCTAGCTTGCTGACAGTACACACCCTGTCCCCGAGTTCTCCTGCAAACACACTCCCTCCAGCCAGGCCTGGGCTTTAGACCCCCCACTGACAGCAAACCCACCTATACCTTGCTAGCACTGAGCGCCTAGCCTCGGCATTTTTCTGCAGTGTGGTGCTACTGCATCTCTGGCAAATGACTGGTTTGATGCAACTTACACCCAAGGCAGCCACAAACTGGCCCATTAACAACACAAGGAACCAATTTTGCCCACAACAGGAAAAAGCAGTCATTACAAATGAATGGACTAAAGGGAAAAAAGGCTTAGGCAAAAAACACTGGCCCACTCTACGCACATAGGAGACACACCCCGAAGTACCAGGTTCTAGTGAGCAGGGGACACTGCACTTACAGGGCACTACAGGACCTCTTCTTCATAAGGCCACTTTTTTGAAGAGCAGGAGACACAGCTGAATCTCATAACACAGAGGAACAGAGTTGGACAAAATGAGGAAACAGAGGAATATGTTCCAAATGAAGGAAAACAAAACCATAACAAGAGAGCTAAATGAAATGGAGGTAAGTAGTATGTCTGAAAGAGAATTTAAAGTAACGATCATAAAGATACTCACTAGACTTGAGACAAGAGTAGAGGACCTCAGTAAGACTCTTATAAAATGAGAGAAAACATAAAAAGGTCCCAATGAGAGATGAAGAGCTCAATAACTGAAATGAAAAATACACTAGATGGAATAAATAGTAGAGGAAGTAGAAGACTGGACTGATGACCTGGAGAGCAATGTAATGGAAAGCAATCAAACGGAGTACAAAGAGAAAAAATATAATAAAAAATGGAAACAGACTTAGGGAACTCCATGACACCATCAAGTGTAATGACATTCATATTATAGGGACCTCAGAGGAGACAAAAGGGGGAAGAAAATTTATTTGAAGAAACAAGAGCTGGGGAAGGAAACAAATCCAAATCCAAGAGGCAGAGTCCCCCCAAAAAATCAACCCAAGGAGGCCCTTATGAAGATACAGGCCTCCTATTAAAATGTAAAAAAGATACATTTTAATAAGTAATTAAAATGGCAAAAAAATGTGATAAAGAGAGAATTTTAAAAGCAGCAAGAAAAAAACAGTTACATATAAGGAAAACCCCAAAAGACTTTCAGCTGATTTTTCAGCAGAAACTTGCAGGCCAGAAGGGAGTGTCATGATATACTCAAAGTGCTGAAAGAAAAAACCTGCAGCCAAAAATACTCTATTCAGCAAGGCTATTATTCAGAATAGAAGGATAGATAATGGGTGTCCCAGACAAAGAAAAGTTAAAGAAATTCATGAACATTAAACCAGCCCTACAAGAAATTTTAAAGGGGACTGGAAGTGGAAAGGAAAGTCCATAAGCAAGAGTGAAGAAAAGTAGAAAACACAAAAGCAGTAATATTAAGTATACCTATAAAAATGTTAAGAGATTTACAAATAAAAGGATGTAAAGTATGACACAACATACCTAACATGAGAAGGGGGAGAAAAGTAAAAATTTAGTGCTTTTAGAATCAGCCCAAACTTAACCAACGATAAATGTAAAAAAGACTGCTATATGCATAAGATGTTATATACAAAATCAATACAACCACCAATCACAAATAAAAGATACGCAAAAAATAAAGAGAACGTAATCCAAGCATATCACTAAAGAAAGCCAGCAAACTGTGAGACAGCAAGAGAAGAACTACAAAAACAATCATAAAAACAAGTAACAAAGCACAATAAGTACACACCAATCAATAATTACTTTGAAAGTAAATGGATTAAATGCCCCAATCAAAAGATACAGGGTGACAGACTGGATAAAAAAACAGGACTCATGTATATTCTGCCTACAAGAGACTCATTTCATACATAAAGATACATGCAAACTGAAAGTCCGAAAGGCACTGAAAGGGATAGAAAATATTTATCATGCAAATGGAAGTGAAAAAAGCCAGGGTAGCAATATTTGTATCGGACAAAATAGACTTTAAAACAAAGATAGTAACAAGAGACAAAGATGGACATTATATAATCATAAAGGGAACAATCCAACAATAAGATATAACAATTTTAAGTATTTACTTATCCAACACACAACACCCAAATACATATAAAGCAGCTAATAACAAACATAAAGGAAGTAATCGATAGTAATACAATAATAGTAGGGGACCTTAACACCCCACCTATATCAGAGGATAGATAATCCAAAAAGAGAATCACCAATGAATGACACATTGGACCAGTTGTATCTAACATATATTCAGATGTTCCATCCCAAAACAAGAGAACACAATTTTTTTTCAAGTGCACATGGAACATTCTCCAGAACAGAGCACAGGTTAGGCCACAACACAAGTCTCAACAAATTCTAGAAGACTGAAGTCATATCATGCATCTTTTCCAACAACATTCCTATTAAACTAGAAATCAACCGCAATAAAAAAATCTGGAAAAAACACAAATAAGTGGAGGTGAAATAACATGCTACTAAACAATGAATGGGTCAACCATGAAATAGAAGAGAAAATAAAAAAAAAAAAATACATGGAGATAGATGAAACTGAAAACACAATGGTCCAGAATCTTTGGGATGCAGCAAAAGCTCTTCTAAGAGAGATTATAAAGCAATAATAATACCCTAGGCGATAACTGCCTACCTCAAGAGGCAAGAAAAACCTCAAATAAACCTAACTTTACATCTAAAGAAAAAGACAAAACCCCAAACCAGTAAAAGGAAATAATAAACAGCAGAAATAACTGAAATACAAAACAAAAAACAAACAAAAAAAAAAACCAGATCAATGAAACTGGAAGCTGATTCTTTGAAAACATTAACAAAATTGATAAATTGTTAGCCAGATTCATAAAAACAGAAATAGAGGGCACAAATAAAATCAGAAATTAAAAAGGAGAAATAACAACTGACATCACACAAATATGAAGGACTTTAAGAGAATACTATGAAAAATTATATGTGAACAAATTGAACAAACTCAGAGAAATGAATAAGTTCCTAGAAACATATAACCCTCCAAACCTGAATCAGGAACAATTTTTCCTGACACCAATTACCAGCCATGAAAATGTATCAGTAATCAAATAACTCCCAACAAACAAAAGTCCAGGACTAGACCATTTCACAGGTGAATTCCAACAAACATTTAAAGAAGGGTTAATAACTATTCTTCTCAAACTATTCCAAAAAATAGAAGAGGAAGAAAAGCTTCCAAATTCATTCTATGAGACCAGCATTACCCCGATACCAAAACCAGATAAAGACACTAAAAAATAAATTAATTAATTAAAAAAAAAAGAACTACAGACCATTTTCTCTGATGAACATAGATGCAAACTCCTCAACAAAACATCAGCAAACCAAACCCAACAATAAGATATTTTGAAAAACCATTCACCATATCAAGTGGGATTTATTCCTGGGATGCAACGGTGGGTCAATATTTGTAAATCTATCAATGTGATACATCACTTCAACAAGAGAAAGATTAAATAAAAACCATATCATCTTTGAAATAGATGCAGAAAAAGCATCTGACAAAGTACAGCATCCATTCATGATTAAAACCCTCCACCAAGTAAGTTTACAGGAAACATACCTCAACATAATAAAGACCATAGATGAAAAACCCACAGCTAACCTCATACTCAATGGTGAAAAACTGAAAGCTTTTCCCCTAAGGTCAGGAACAAGACAAAGATATCTACTCTAATGACTTGTATTCAACACAGTACTGACAGTCCTAGCCACAGCAATCAGACAAGAAAAAGAAACAAAGGGCATCCAAACTGGTAAGGAAGATGAAATGGTACTATATATAGAAAACTCAAAAGACTCTACCAAAAATGTACTACAACCGATAAATGAATTCAATAAGATCACGGGATCTTATCCACAAAACAATACTGGACTGGCACAAAGATAGACACATAGATCAATGGAACTGAATAGAGTCCAGAAACAAACCCATGATTATATGGTTAATTAATCTTCCACAAAGGAGGCAAGAATATACAACAGTCTCTTCTACAAATGGAGTTGGGAAAGCTGGATAGCTACATGCAAAAGAATGAAACTGGACCACTTTCTTTGGCCATATACAAAAATAAACCCAAAATGGAGTAAAGACCTAAGCATGAGACCTGAAATCATAAAAACTGTAGAAGAGAACACAGGCAGTAATTTCATGGACAATGGCTGTAGCAACATTTTTCTAAATATGTCTCCTAAGGCAAGGGAAACAAAAACAAAAATAAACTATTGGAACCACATCAAAATAAAGTTTCTGCACAGCAAAGGACACAAACAACAAAACTAAGAGACAACCTACTGAATGGGAGAAGATATTTGCAAATGACATACCCAATAAAGGGTTAGTATCCAAAAAATATAAGGAAATTATACAACTCAACATCAAGAAAATAAATAATCCAATTAAAATGGGCAAAAGACACGAACAGACATGTCTCCAAAGAAGACATACACATGGCCAACAGATAGATGAAAAGATGCTCTACATCACAAATCAACAGGGAAAGGCAAATCAAAACCACAATGAGATATCCCCTTACACCTGTCAAAATGGCTACAACCAAAACCACAAAAAACAACACGTGTTGGTAAGGATGTGGAGAAAAAGGAATCCTTGTGCACTGTTGGTAGGAAAGCAAACTGGTGCAGCCACTGTAGAAAAAAATATGGAAGTACCTCAAAAAATGAAAAATAAAATCACCATATGATCCAGTAATTCCACTACTGGGTATTTACCCAAAGAATACAGAAACACTAATTCAAAAAGACATATGCATCCTTATGTTTAATGCAGCATTATTTACAATGCCAAATTGTGGAAGCAACCCAAGTATCCATGGATAGATAAATGGATAAAGAAGATGTGGTATATCAGTGGCATATTACTGAGCCAAAAAAAAAAAAAAAAAAAGAATGAAATCTTGCCATTTCCAACAACACAGATGGATACTGATAATATAATGCTAAGTGAAATAACTCAGAGAAAGACAAATACCATATGATTTCACTCATATGCAGAACTTAAAAAACAAAACAGGGGAGCCTGGGTGGCTTAGTCAGTTAAGTGTCCAACTTCAGCTCAGGTCTTGTGAGTTCAAGCCCAACATTGGGCTCTGTGCTGACAGCTCAGAGCCTGGAGACTGTTTTGGATTCTGTGTCTCCCTCTCTCTCTGACCCTCCCCTGTTTGCGCTCTGTGTATCTTTCTCTCTCAAAAATAAACAAACATTAAAAATTTTTTTAAAAAAATGAAGAAGAAAGAGACAAACCAAAAAAGGACTCATAACTATAGAGAACACACTGATGGTTACCAGAGTGGACGTGGGTGGGGGATGGGTGAAATACATAAAGGGGTTTAAGAGTACACTTAACATGATGAGCCCTGAGTAATGTGTAGAATTGCTGAATCACTATATTGTACAACTGAAACTAACAGAATGGTGTTATGTTAACAATAACAGGAATTTAAAAACAAACAAAGGTGGATAAGGAAGATGTGGAGCAGTCTCAGCCCAGTGCCCCTGCAGCCTGAAGCAGAACTGGCCAGTTAAGACTAGCCCAGACCTGCAGAATCCTTGAGCATGAGAATAAACACTCATTATTGTAAAAACAACAAAAAATTATTTTGGAAGAATATTTAATGGAACAGAAAAAATGTCCCATGTTAAATTGAAATATCAGGTATAAATATATATATATATATATATATATATATATATATTATGATTAAAATTAAGTATCACACATAAATTAAAAAAAAAAAAAGTAGCAAAAAAAAAACCCGACAGGTAATACCAAACTTAATGGTGAAATACTGAATGCTTTCCCCCAAGATTTGGAACAAGGCAAGAATATCTATGGTCACCATTTCCATTCAACTTTGCAGTGAATGTCCCAGTCAGAGCAATAGGCAAGAAAAAGAAGGCATTCAGACTAGGAAGGAAGAAATAAAATTATTCTTATTCACAGATAACATGATTATATAAGTAAAGAAATCCAGATAAAGAAAAACTCTTAGAACACATAAAAACATTTAGCAAAGTTTTAATACACAAAAATAAATTTCTCTATACTAACAATGAATGACTGGAAACCAAAACTTTAAAAATAGTATTATTTATAATAGCTCGCCCCAAAATGAAATTCTTAAGTATAAACCTAGCAAAATATGAATGAAATCAAAGAATTAAATAATAGGAGAGACCTATCATGGTCATGGATTGGAAGTCTCAAAATAATAAAGATGTCAATTCTCCCCAAACTGATCTACAGATTTAACCTACTGCCAATCACAATCCCAGCAAAATTTTCTGTATATAGATAATGGGGTTCTAAAATTTACAAGGAAAATCAATGTAAGTAGAATAGAGAAAAGAATTCTGGTAAAAAATAAAATAGGAGGAAATAAAATCTCCAACTTCAAAACTTAAAGTTATAATAACCAAAATAATGTGATACTAGAGAAGGGATAGACACAGAGACCAATACACAGATTAGAGAATCCAGACATAGAGCCACAGAAATACAGCCAATTGATTTTGACAAAGGTGCAAAGACAATTCAATGGAGAAAGGATAATCTTTTCTATAAACCAAGTTGGATCAATAAGACATTCAAAAAAACTAATAAATTGGACTTAATGAATATTAAAACCTTCTCTTTTGTAAAAGGCACTGTTTAGAAAATTAAAAAGTAGACTATAGAAGTTATTTGCCAATCACTTATCTGACAATGGACTTATGTGAGTATATATACGTATTTTTAAATATACAGAATATATATATATAACTAAAAACTCTTAAAACTCAATGAGTTTTAAAATGAGCAAAAGACTTATGATACTTCACCAAAAAGATATAACATGACAAATACATGAAAAAATGTTCATCAACAGCCATTAAGAAAATGCAAATGAGAAACACAATGAGATACCACTATACACCTCTTAAAATAGTTTAAAAATAGTTAAAATATGACACCAACAAGAGTTGGTGAGGATGTGGAGCAACTGGAACTCTTCAACACTGATGATGGAAATGCGAAATGGTACAGCCACTTGGGAAAACAGTTTGGAGGTTTCTTATAAAGTTAAACATATACTTACCATATGACCCAGTAGTCCCACTCCTGGGTACCTACCCTAGAGAAATGAAAACTTATGTTCAAATAAAAAATCTATACCCGAATGTTTATAGCAGCTCTAGTCATACATACTAACAAAAACTGGCAACAACTCAAATGTCCTCCTTCAATGGGTGATACAGAAACTGTATTACATGCATACAATGAACTATTACTCAGCAATAAAAAGGAACAGACTATTAATACAAGCAGCAATTTCAATGAATCTTAAAGACATGCTGAATGAAAAAATCCAAACTCAAAGCTTACATACTATATGATTTGATGTATGTTACATCCTCAAAAAGACAAAACTATAGAGACAGAACACAGCAGTGACTGTTTACTTGTATTAATGTAAAATACAAAATTAAAAAGCAAAATAAGATGTTCGGGCCCATGCCCAGGCTTGGCAAAAGAGGATCTCCAGTAATGTGATGCAGCTGGTTGCATTTTTAATATTCCATCAATGCTCTTGGTGAACAGCCAAGGATGAGAACAGCTGTAATTCCTTAAATTTGATTTCTCCATTCCTTCTGCTACATCTTTAGGTCAGGCTTTTCTCTCTCATGAGGCCTACTGATTCCACATCTCCATTCTTGAGCCCTACTACATTAGCACCAAAGCGACCTCTGACAGGATAAATTTCAAGCTCTTCAGCACAAGACCCTTCAAGACTTGGTCCCTGTCAACCACTCTCCTCTCTCTGCACACCCTTTCTTGCATCCCACACTCCAATATTAAAAGAACACTTAAATCCCCTGAAGTGACCTGCTATTTCACACCTCTAGGCTTTTTGCTCAAACTACATCCTCTGCCTGGAATTCCACCCCCACCATGAATTTGCCTGGCAAGTACCTTTTAAGACCAATTTGGTTACGTATTTTATGTCACTTCCAGCAGTTTTCTGTCCATGCTCACCATCACCTATATAATACTGCCCACAAGCCTCATCTCCTACCATTATTGCCTCACACTTAAGACTCTTAAAATGCCCATCTTCTAGGTAACTCTCTCCCAAACTTAATGTTTTTTTCAGCTACTCATGCCTTAGTTATGATACTCCTCCTTCCCAAGAATACTTTTCCCCACCCTTCTTTCCTGGCTAACATAAATTCATTCTAGAATAAACATCTGTCATCTCTAAGAAGTCTTCGCCTGCATTTCCAGGCTAAAATAATTACACCACTTCTCTATCTCCATAGCCTCTGTGGTTATCACTATCAATAGCTACCTTATTTTACTGAAATCATTTTGTGCGTCCATTTCCTTCAATTTGCTCCTTAACAGCAAAGGCCATCCTTTAGATCTTTCTCTTCCTCAGGCTTAGCCTAAAATCTGGAATAGGTCCTTAAGAAATGTTTCTTGAATACAAAAATGAGAGTAAATTTACTAGGCAACTTAATACACATCTCCTTTTCTCCAAAAGGACCTAAGTAGCTAACTACATACTGAGTAACACCTAAACCTTTATACACAGGTCAGCTGGCTCTCTCCTTAGCTCTTGTTTTGTTATTAACAACTGTTAACTAGGCAGCCTTATTTAGATGTCCCAAATGTATCTCAAAATCAATGTAACCATAACTGAATCCATATTCTTCCTCAATTCTGTCTCTTAAATGTGGTCATTTTCTTGGTAAATGGATCTAAGAGCCCAAATCACGTTAGAAACCTCAATCATCCTAAATGCCTTCCTTTCCCTCATTTCTCACACCCAGTTATTAAGTCCTGCTAATTTGTTGAGATCGAAGCTCTCCATATAGGCCTCAAGTTCAAGCCCCTGTTTCTTCAAATCTGGGCTATACCAAGATCCATTAATATAATGGGCTTATGCTCTACAGTTCTGAACCCCAGCAATTTATTTTTCATAATGTCAACAATGATCTTTCTGAACTGCAACATCATTTCACTCCTTTGCTTGGCACTCTACAGTCTATAAGAAAAAGTCTAAACTCCTTAGCATAGTATAAAAGGTCTTCTGGCCCCTGTGGTCTTGTCCAGACCTTCTCTCCTTATCGACTCTATCAAACTACACCTTACACTCACGCCAAACTTCCTGCATTTCCCAAGGGACAGCCATACTAACTCATAACATGTATGACTTCCACAGTATAGTCATCTAGTGATCTTCCAAGCCTGAGATCTAAGGGAGATTACATTATAAAGCTATACCTGATCCATGCTCCCACACAACCACGACTCTTGGAAAGAACTGATCGAACTGATCAATTCTTCCTTTGGGTTTCCAACAATTTCATGTATGTCTACAATAGCACCTATCACTTGTAAGATATATTATTATTGCAATCCATTTCCCCCAAGAACACTATAAGCTACTTGAAGACAGAGGCCATAAATGATCTCTAGGAGCCACAGAATCTGATAAAATTATAAGACACATTGAAAGTGTCCAGTAAATGTTTATTAATGTGGTTTAAAAAATCTTTATATTGGCTTTAACCCTGTGGTAAAATCAAGAGTTCAAAATAACAAAATTTAATATATAAAACATTAGGTTATCCCAAATAGCCATACAGAGGCAAAATCCACTAATTTGCTTTTGTAACAGAAAATAGCCAATAATTAGCATTACTCCCAAACACACAAAACAAGCTATGGCCAACAAATTCAAACAAGTGCTTATACATTTTAAATAGTATACATTGTTCCTACACGCAGCAAAGTATAGCAACTTGTTTTTAATAATTTCCCACTTCATCATTCTGTACCTTTCTACCTATTCTTTCTTACTCACAACCTCATGGTATCCTTAGGTTATGTAAAGAAGCTCGTTTCAGGCCTGTCCCAGTTCTGTAACGTCCCATGTTCCAAAACTAATCCATTCTCTCACTTTTTCCAGTCAAATCTCTCATTCTCTCAATGGGCAAAACTCAGGTCGATGATGAAGCCAAGAAAGAATTCTCCAGAAATCTAAGGACAGCACCAACAAATGAATAACTAATATGTTTAATATTCCCTAAGATTATCTGCATTTGAAAAGAGGTAATTTTAAATGCAAATAAATACTGAATTGGTATAATAAGAGAAAAGATTTTCAAGGAGAAATTTCCCAGTGGGTGAGGAAGGGAAGGAACACAGAGGTTCACCACCTCAAGACTAAACCAAGTTGTAATCACAGTACAATAGAATGAGCATAAATTTTGGGTCACTGATTTCAGGCAAGGATTTATCAACATAGAAGAATACCAACATCTATAACTCACACTGTTATTTTGTGACTCAACTGAAATATACAGGAAAATACTTAATAAATGACAGGTGCTATGTATAATTGATTCTTGAACAACAGGGATTTAATCTGCCCAAGCCCACTTATACTGGTTTTATTTTCTTTTGTTGAGAAGTGACAACAAAAGCCACAAGGCATTTATTCCCAACTGCCTACCCCATTCTCCACACAAGTGAATGGAAGGCAACTGGCACACAGGTCATGCCTTTGGTCCTCTAAGTACCAAAAAGAGGCCTGGCTAAATGGTCAGCAGCTCCATCCCTGTGGCCCAGGACCAGGCAGGGCTGTGAGTTCAGTCAAACCTCTCATTCTCTCAATGGGCAAAACTCAGGTCGATGATGAAGCCAAGAAAGCATTCTCCAGAAATCTAAGGACAGCACCAACAATGCATAACCCAAGGCTGGTGGACAGGAGGCTATGCTGAAGAAGAGGAATGCACCTAGAGCACAAGGTGGAAGTTGTGTGGGGACCCCTTCTTCTCCCAGCACCCTAGCAAGGCTGTAGTATCAGAATACCTGGAACCCTTGGGGCCCCTCCCAGGCTGGCCAGCCTTGCCCCACCCCCAACCTTGCAGAGGGCACATTCAAGTGTGGCTTTATCCACCAAAGATCACAGGCTCATGATAGACCTCCAGGCAGATGGGGCTGCCGCCACTGTAGTGAGCCTACAGGTCAGTACTGCTGCCTGAGAGCAGCCTAGTGGCTGCCCCTGCTGAGTCAAGGACACCAGGTTCTGGTACACTGCCAACTCCAGGCAGCCAGACCCACCCCATGGCCCTTGGACCTCCTAGAGGCAGATTTTTTTCAATAAATGTAAGTATAGTACTTTAAATGTTTCTCTGATGAATTTCTCAACATTTTCTTTTTCTAACTGACTTTATTGTAAGAATCCAGTATATGGTACATTTTACACACAAAATAAGTATTAATCAACTGTTTATCAGTAAGGCTTCCAGCCAACAGTAAGCTATTAGTCAAGTATTAGTAAAGTCAGAAGTCACACGAGGATTTTTGACTGTTCAGGGGTCAATGCCCCCAATTCCCACCCTGTCCAAAGGTCAACTGTAATTGAAAAGAACTTGATATCTAACTCCAGAAAAGATGTAGGCCCAAGAATCTGCAAGACTAAGTCTAAACCAGTTAACACTAATGGACTTTCGGTAGACCTCAAGAAACCTCTATTCTTCAATTTTTCATACCTTTTCTAAATGTGTTGAGAAAGCCACAATAGATACATTCATGGAAAGAAGAGCTTTTAAAACCTGCATAATTTTCCTGGCTTAGGATTTATTTGAGGTGAAAACTAAGGCTTCCTTTGTATTTTGGAAGACATATAGCAACCAATGGTATTTTCTCAGAAAGACTTTTTAATTCTTACAAGATATTTAGATAACTAGAGGTATAAATTATAAGTATTTCCTAGTCCAAAGTCTGATTGAAATCAGTTATTCTCCCTCCATTTGAGAGCATGATGGTATTACCTGAAAAACAGAAGTTCTTTCCTATTATCACAAGCTAATGAGTGATGAAGCCCAGAGTACAATTTTTAATTGATAATTAGGTGTCCTCTAAGCAATACCAAAAGCACATTTAAATTGTCTCTGTGTTTGCTATGAGGAACACTTGGTAGTAAATAAATGTGACTATCATTCAATCGGCTAGCTTTGAGGACTTCCACCTTCTTTTCTTGGTTTTATTTTCTACTTCAATATGAAGGCCACTGCTTACCTTTGTGGCTTTTTTTTTTTTTCTTTTTCCTCCTAACTCTACATTTAAACTCCACAGGTTTGGGGAGGAAAACAAGTATTTCTCCCTCATATAAAAGTTCCTTAGAAGCATATGGAGTCTTGGGGCGCCTGGGTGGCCCAGTCAGTTGAGGTCAGGACTTTGGCTCAGGTCATGATCTCATGGTTTGTGAATTCGAGCCCCACGTCGGGCTCTGTGCAGACAGCTTAGAGCCTGGAACCTGCTTCTGATTCTGTGTCTCCCTCTCTCTCTGCCCCTCCCCCACTTATGCTCTGTCTCTGTCTCAGAAATAAATATTTAAAAAAAACGAAGCATATGGAATCTTTAATGACATATTTGTGTAACAACCTTATAGACATTACATTGTAGTTCTGCAAAACAAGACAATGAAACATACCTCTCAATGTATTTGTCAAGATTTCCTTGTATTTGCAACACTTTTTCTATGTACTTAGCAATACATATTTGCTCAAAGGTAAATACTATTATATAACACATTACAGATCTTTTACATATTTCCACTCCATCTTTTCTTATCAATGAATGCATTTCCAGCACGTCACTATGCTTTGTAGTATTCCAATGCATGGACATACCATTTTTATTTAACCAATTCCATACTGTTGACAACTTACTTTCAACTTTTAGTAATTATAAAGAGTACAATGATGAATAAATTTGTACAGCTATCTTCACAACATGTCTGATTATTTTCTAACTATTTTTTTGATGTTATTTGAAATAAAGCAAGTGATAAATATATTCTTTGAAGTAAAGGGAATGAGAGAAAGGAGTGGACAGATGAAGGAGACAGGGAAAGGAGAGGAAGGAAAGGAACAAAACAGAAAGAGCAGCAGAATAAGACATAGATTTAAAAAAAAATACAAATAGTATATTTGAGTTTATTAGCAGAGTTGTTATTACTGTTCTATCATTTTCAGCAAATTCCTGTTACTTAAGTTTACATAGGGTAAAACCCTTCCTTGCAATCGTAAACTAAACTCGTAACAATTCCTTCTTTGGAAGCTTATTTTCTCTGCCTCAATATTCATGGGATTCTTTTTATCCTGAATTTTATTTTTTTTTAATGTTTACTTCTGAGAGAGAGAGAGAGAGAGAGAGAGAGAGAGAGAGAGAGCGCGCACAACAGCGCACGCAAGCGAGCAGCAGAGAGAGAAGGAGAGAGGATCCCCAGCAGGCTCTTATACGGGGCTCGAACTCGCAAACTGAGGAGATCATGACCTGGGCTGAAATCAAGAGTCAGACACTTAACCACTTAACCAACTGAGCCACCCAGGTGCCCCTATTCTGAATTTTAAATCATATCTATAGATTTAGACTTGCAAGAATCTCAATGTAAAGAATTTTTTTCTTCCTGGAATATGGCAGTTTGCATGCACAGATGTTTTCTAGTGCAGACATTTCCATACGTCACTGATTACTTTGTGTGCAATTTCAAATTAACTTTTTTCATTAAGGAAAAAAAAGAATTATCCCTATGTCAGACAGTTTTAGATACCTAGGATATCTCTCATCCTTTTAGCTTCTTCTCATTCCTCCCAGATCTAGTAACAGATTGCCATTAATCTGGTTTTCCATAATGTAGTGAACTTTCCTCCATTTCTACAATTTAGTGGTCATTTGGGAGGTCACATCAAGGGATATTAACCAGGTGTCTAGTTACTTTCTGATGATTTTTTAATTGTCTCAATTGCTTTCAAACATGTCTTTGTGAATCAAGAATGGATTCATATATCAATGCTGATAAGATTCTCAGGTTTGAAAAGAAGGGAGAGAGATAAGGACGATCAGGGAGCAAATGAACATAAAAGGAATGGTTCCAAAAAAAAAAAAAAAAAAAGGAACTAAATATTGTGGTAATTTTTTTAAGTGCAAAGTTCAGGATAAAAGTTTAAAAAATAAACATGGAAAACTGAAGAAAAGCAAACATTCTTGACATTTAATTTCCAAACACAAAGGTATTTTTATTTTTTTACATACCGCCTGGAAAGCCAAATTATTAATGGTGACTATCCTAGACAAAATGTTTGGAGACATTAATTTATTTAATCAACAAAAGCTTTACATTAAGAAATTTTAGTCAAGCAAACTAATGAGAGATTGTAATTATACAGAATAGCATTAGGCATGCATGAGTGACAATCAAAGCTCCTTATTTGCTATTAGTCAAAGTTGATATAACTTTAATAATGTTAAAGACAGAAAACTTCAATGAACATTTTAGAAAGCATTTTATCACACCTTATTCCATCAGGCATTCTCAATTTAGATTAGCATAGTGCCTAACACGGTATCTGATTAGTCCTTATTGCCACTTATTTGTTTGTATTTTTTACAAGTGGTATTCAATGAGACCAAATTGATAGAAACCATTTAGGGAGGCATTAAAAAAAAAAATCAAGGGATATTCAATTTAATATAAAATTTAAAACTGCTCAATATTCATAAGTATAATTTTAATTTAGTAGTAAAACTGGAAAAAACTGTTCTTTCCTAAAGACATTTTCATTCAAACCAAGAAAAACCAACCAAACTAAAAGAATTATAATTATGATAATTTGAATGCCTAACCTTTTTATAAGGAAATCAGATTTTGGCATGTTAATCACTTAATCAAGTGTGTTTTTTGAAATGTAAGGGAATATTACAAACTGAAAAATATTTGTTTTGACTATTTCAAAAGGAATATAACCCAATGAATATATAATCACATATAAACATTTAAGATACCATACGTTGACATATTTGTTGACTTTTTAAGGAAAGTGTGTGCTACATATTAGCCAAAAAAAAAAGTACCTTTCCTCCTAATTTTCCATTCACGAGTCTTCTCTAATAGTCATAGAAATGGGGGCTGGGGTGAAACAGAATAAAATAACTTTCATTTCATATAACAAACACACAGACTGATCATTCCATTTGTAAAAACAAAATACATTCTGGTAAGTTTTTCTGTCCATGTATCCTGTAGCAAAATAACTGGAGATAGTATTCACTATTAAACTTCTGTCCTCTAATCATAATAAAATACCTATTTTGGACACTGGTATTTTAAAAGCTCAATTATTAAGTATTAATTGTTAATTTAATTATTAACTGGTATCAAAGATACTACATTTTATTTCTATTCATTATTAGAAGATGCATGTTGTTCCATTTTAATTTTTAAAGATATAAGCATACAGAAATTATGCATTAGCTTTGGCTTGTAAATGCACTAAACACATTCTCAATTACCATGTAAGAATTAAAACTTAAGGAATAAAGTAAGAGAATCCAAAAAAATAAACAAAATAACCAATTTCTTTCCAACTATAACATTTTTTATCTTATACATAAAAATAAAAGATAGAAATGCTGACTATGCATTATGTTATTAAGATGCCGAGAGTAAGCATTAAAGAGCAAAAAATAAAATCTTAAAATCTGGGAAAAAACTCAAACACCATTATAAAAAAATAAATAAGAGGCAATGAGGACTAATCGATCCTATCAGATACCATGTTAGGCACTATGCTACAAAAAATTGAGAATCATCAATGGTATAAGAAGTAATAAAATGCTTTTTAACTTAATAATTGTTTTTTTACCACCTGACTATCAATTCAAAGGGAGAAAATAAACTTATTACATAAATACTTCAGATTATACCCTAATAAATTCAAGAAAATAAGTACCATAAAAGTCAAAATCTATAGAAAACAAAAGTATACATATCTGGATGGTAAAGGGGAGGTCTTTGTTTTCTATTTTTAGAACAGAAAAAAATTGCAAAGGAAAGATGAAAAGGAATAGTTGCATAAAAATAGGTCAAAACCAATAAATCTAAAGAGAATGAATACTCTTGTCTTGTTTTCCTCAATAGTCAGCTATATACTTGCACCCAGAACAAAGTATAAGAGCCATAAATGACCATACTCTAATTCAGCAAGCTCAATATCAGCGTTTATTGTAGATAATTCTGCACATACAATACTCAATGAATTGTGCTGGGATAAATAAAAAATATGTATAAAAGTCTGTGAAGCAAAATTTAAATGTAAATGTCCCCAAACTCAAAAAACACTTTAAAACAGGATGCATTATTAAAATACTTCGTAGGAAGACAAAATACATATTCAGAAAATGCATATGGGGACATGTGGGTGGCTCAGTCACTTAAGCATCTGGCTCTTGGTTTTGGCTCAGGTCGTGATCTCACAGTTCCTGAGTTCAAGCCCCACATCAGGCTCTGCACTCACAGTGTAGAGCCTGCTTGGAATTTTCTCTCTTTGGCCCTCCCCTGCTCACTCTGTCTCTCTGAAAATAAATACACTTTAAAGAAAAAAAAAAAAAGCCTATGAAATAATGAAGAGAGACTATACAACTGAAAATTATGACAATTACACAATAATTATAATTATATTCTTATGAAAGCCACTGAGATATACAACCAGTTATTTTTAGGTGACAAAGGCTTATTTCCTATAAGATGACATTTTAATAAGATTTTGTTTTTACTTGAGTTCTTAAAATGATTTGAGGGGCGCCTGGGTGGCTCAGGCGGTTGAGCATCTGACTTCAGCTCAGGTCATGACCTCGCGGTCTGTGAGTTCAAGGGCTGCATCAGGCTCTGGGCTGACAGCTCAGAGCCTGGAGCCTGCTTCAGATTCTGTGTCTCCCTCTCTCTCTGCTCCTCCCCCACTCACGCTCTGTCTCTCTCTCTAAAATGAGTAAACGTTAAAAACAATAAAAAAAAAATGATTTGAAGATGCTATAAAATACTAAGATAAAAAGTAAGAATATTTTTAAAAGATGAGGAACTCACGTATAATAAAATATCACCAGAATCCTTGGGAGTGTCACAGGACAGTTAAATTTTCCAAATGGCTTAAATTATTAAAATCTTACTTTACAATGTTGTTTAAAATCTTAGATACACAAATACACATGATTCTGGCTGACTTCTTAAGCAGAACACAGGATAAAATGGTCTCTTGTATGATGGACAGATGGACTCAGAGATGCCATTATTAACACATAGTAGATAAATACTTTTGAGATTCACTGAAATGTAGAGAACAATATTTTTCTGTACTGTTGTTAGTTGTTTGTTATGTATTTAGCCCTTTCTCTTTTCTTAACGGTGACTGTTTCCAAGGAGGCCATTCTTTCCCTTTTTGTAATTTGTTAACTGTAAACAAAGTTTTGTGGGTAAGGGTGCAGGTTAGGTGGGCCACAATAGGCCAAAAAGAAGCACTCATCTATAAATTCTACCAAACACAAGCTCTAAAAAACCTCAGTTTCTTCATCTGTAAAATGCAGATAATAATAGCACCTAAGCACATATGGTTGTTTGGAGGACAAATTGAGATAAAGCCAATAAAGCCATAGGCACACAACTTGGCGTACAGTAAACAATTACTGCTGCCTTAGAAATTAAGTAGCTCAATTTTTGAATACATCTGTGTGTGTGTGTGTGTGTGTGTGTGTGTGTGTGTGTGTGTGTTCACAATAAAGTCTGGAGGGGCACCTGAGTGTCTCAGCCAGTTAAGCATCCAACTTTTAGCTCAGGTCAGGATCTCGCGGTCCGTGAGTTGAAGCCCAACACAGGGCTCATGTGCTGACAGCTCAGAGCCTAGAACCTACTTCAGAATCTGTGTCTACCTCTCTCTCTGCCCTTCCCCCACTTGCTTTTGGTCACTCTCTCTCAAAAATAAACATTAAAAAAAATTCAGAATAAAGTCTGGAAAGAACACCTCAAAAAGTTAATAGTGCCTCAAAGAAATAACACTTCGTATCAACTAAGATGGCTAAAATAAAAAAGTAATAATTTTGGCTGGCAAGGATATAAGAAACCCTCCTACATTGCTGATGGGGATGTAAAAGGGTGCAGCCACTTCGGAAAACAACTTAGTTTCTTAAAAATTTAAACACAGATTTATCATATGACCCAGCAATTCCACCTTGGTAGTAACTATACAAAATAAAAATTTACGTCCACATAAAGACTTACATGTAAATATTCCAGTAGCATTATTCATTCAATCCAAATGTCCATCAAGTGGTGAATAACCAAATGTGGTACATCCACACTCTGGAATACTATTCAGTAATAAAAAGAAATGAAATACTGATACTTGCTACAACATGAATGAACCTCAAAAACATTATGCTGACTGAAAGAAACCAGACACAAAAGACCATATATGTATGATTATACTTAAAAGAAATACACAGAAAAGGCAAATCTGGACACAGAAAGTAGATGAGTAGATACCTAGAGCTGGGGGTGGCACCAAGGATTAACTGTAAATAGGCACTAGGGATCTTACTGGGGTAACAGAAATGTCCTCAAACTGGATTATGGTTATGCCTGTACAACTCAATGAACTTAAGTAAAAATCATTACATTTAAAATGGGCAAATTTGGGGGCAAGTGGCTACTAGCTTAGTAGGAAGAGCATTCAACTCTTGATCTCAGGGTCCTGAGTTCAGGCCCCACATTGGGTATAGATATTAAATAAATTAACTTTAAAAAAAAGGTAGATTTTGTTGTATGTAAATTATACCTCAACAAAGTTGTTTTTTATAAAGTTAGCAATGGTTATCTTTACCTAATAGTGTCATGGGTGATTTTTCCCCCGGTTTTACTTTTGAAAATAAGGTTTTATTTAAAACAAAAAGAGTAAACTGCCAAATTTATTGGACTTATGTACCATTTAAGTGACTGAGGGGCGCCTGCCTGGGTGACTCAGTCAGGTAAGCCTCTGACTTCGGCTCAAGTCATGATATTGCACTCTGTGAGTTCGAGCCCCATGTCAGCTCTGTGCTGACAGCTCAGAGCCTGGAGCCTACTTCGGATTCTGTGTCTCCTTCTCGCTCTGCCCCTCTGCCTCTCATGCTTGCTCTCTCTCTCTCTCTCTCTCTCTCTCCCTCAAAAATAAACATTTAAAAAAAAGTGACTGAGTAAAGACAAGGGGACTCTCCTCTGAATAAAGTAATTGGCTGTCGTATCTATTTTGCTTATTTTTTTATTGACTATGTCATTTCTTAGCAAGGTTCTAGAGAAGTAAAGAATTATTAAACAGCTGATTAAGTGATTCAAAATTGAGAGAAAAATATTAACTGCCCCACGTGGATTTTTCTAAACGTACTGCCAGAGGTAATTTTGTGATATGAAATATTTTAAAGATTGTTTTTCACAATCTTTCCTGGATGAGAAGATAACATAGGTTACATAGACCAATGTAGTGAAACCAAGTCTAAATCTAAGCAAAACAAAAATACTAAAAGAACACAAACCCTTTAAATACTTGGGCCCAGGACCCTTTTTTAAAGAACTTTTTCAAGAGACTCACACACTCTAAAGCTTCAGAATAATTACTTTCTAGTAATTATAAAATTTAGGTAACTTATGAAATTTCTGTAACTTCTGAAACAAATCAGCCAAAGACTGCATTTGACTGTATAAATGGAAGCTCAAATCAAACTGGGTCTGAAAAGTTAGGATAAAGGGAACTTATACTAGTTTCCTATGGCTTACGTTAACAAATTACCACAAACTCGGTTATTTAAAAACAACAGAAATTTGCTCTCATAGTTCTGGAGCCCAGATGTCTGAGACATACTACCTCTGAAGGCTCCAGGAAAGACTCCTTGCCTCTTCCTAGCTTCTGGTGACACAGGTATCCCTTGGCTTATTTATGGCAGCACAGCTCCAATTTCCACCTCCATTTTCACATGACCTTCTTCCTTCAGGTGTCTCCCTGTCCCTTCCTCTACTTATAAGGACATCAGTCACTGGATTTAGGAGCCACCCTAAATCCAAAATGATTTTACTTGGAGATCTTGAACTAATTACATCTATAAAGATCTTACCCCAAAAAGGGACTAGACAAGTTTTGGGTTAATTTTTTTTAACGTTTATTTCTGAGACAGAGACAGAGCATGAGTGGGGGAGGGGCAGAGGGAGGGGGAGACACAGAATCGGAAGCAGGCTCCAGGCTCTGAGCTGTCAGCACAGAGCCCGATGAGGGACTCAAACTCACAAACCACGAGATCATGACCTGAGCCGAAGTCGGTTGCTCAACTGACTGAGCCACCCAGGCGCCCTGACCAGTTGTTTTTAAATACGTGAAAGTTCGTTCTTTAGGAAAAACCTCACTGAAAAAACTTAAATTTGAAATTGTTTTGTGCATTCTCAGTTGAAAATATCCTATCATTTTAATTTGCCCTTTCTCAGTAGAAAGTTTCCTATTATATCATCAGGACATTCTATCATTAAAAAATTATAAAATACATACAAAGAGTTAGATGAAAACGTTTTACTGTAACAACTTATTTCCCAAAGGCTATTTCTCTCCTGGTGTTCCCCATCACGGTGAATGCCCTCTCCAACAACCCTACAGTTCTGGCTTCAAGACTGTTGTGATACAACCAACCCATCAGCAAGTCCTGTGGACTCCTTTAAAATATATTCCAAATGCAGCCAATTCTCACTTGCCTCACCAGCCTAGTCAAAATCACTACCATGTCGGGCCAAAGTCAGCCTTTAAAGTGTGAATCTGCTATATCACTCTCCTATATGAAATTCTCCAGTGGCTTCCATCACAAATAGAATAAAATCCAATCCAGTCCCCTTCTCCCCCTCCCCCAGCCAAACTTCCTTTCATCCTGGAACATACCAAACATACACCTGTCTTACTGCTACCTCTATTTCTATTTCATGCAGTTATTTGAAAGGCTGAATCTCTGTCACTTCTCTGCTGAAATGTCACCTCATAGAAAGGCCGTTCCTGACAACACTATCTAGAACTGCACTCCTGGGTCATTCTCCCTTTACCTTCTGAACTACTGTTTCAGAAAATAACAATTTGATGATCTACATTAGTTTGTACTTTACTGTTAACCTCAATGCACTAGAAAGTAAGTTCCATGAAAGCAGTGGAATATTTGGCACATGCTAGCACAACTAATACCCAAATGAAGAACACACCTAACTTTGAATGGCAGCAATAACTTTTTCATGTATTTCCCTTCTCCAATATCCCCACCTCCATTTTGTGAGGAATATTACGACAAATATTTCCCCAAATTATTTCACAATATGTGAATACAATATTTCAAATGTATTCACAATACATTTTTATTCTGCTTTGAAAAAAACAATTACCAACAGAAGTTTCTCTACAAGTTAAGTATTATCAGGAATGACAACCAGTTGCTTGCCATTAGATGGGATGGGAAACAGGGCTAGTTCCCATTTCACAGTCCTTTGATCTGATAACACTCTGCCCAACTGCTCCTTTCCTCTTCCTACACTATCAGTAGAACTGCTTTCCAAAAACACAAAGACTCTTCTGGAGAAGAGACCCATCAATACGTAGGGCTATTGTATCTACCCTATTGTATCTCTACCTTACCAGTCATTAAGGCCTTTCTTTCCCTTGAATAGTGTTCCAAAGTAAATTCCAAGGAACAATGTTTCACAGAGGTGTTAACAGACACTGAAAAGGGTCAAATAAACTTAGGGAAAACTTCAATAAGCAAAATAGAGCAGATATTGTTCCTAGAGGACTTTTCAGAATCTTAACTATGTTAATGTAGATTGTAAATCTCCAGAATGGAAAGAGTATATGCACTGAAACCCAAACTTACTTTTTTCAACTCAAACTTAACAGAATCTTGCATCAATCATTTCATTCATTACTTTTTTCCCCAGCTATCTCAAAAATCTTGGTAGCCTGACTTACCAAAGACACCTTTTACTCTAGATGACAAGAAAGGTTTAAAAGGAGACTTGCTAATGGATTTAAATTATAATTAAAATGTTCACTGCAGGATGTTATTTGGGGTAAGTCACTATTTTTTTTCATAAACGGTGAAAAAATTGATATTACCAAAAGCATAAAATTGGGGTCGATGGCACTCAAGTAATCTCCCCTCCACCCATATATCCCTTTTTAATAACCACTAACCAAAATAAGGCTGGGACTGGAGGTACAGAAAGAAGCAAAATTTTTTGCCTAAATATTTTACTTACATTTCTGGGGGTAACTATAATGGTAGGTAACAGATTCTTAAATAAAAAAACTAAATCAGTAGGATCACTTTAGAATATGCTAAACAACACAAATTCACACCCTGATGCAAAAATCACTTCCCTAACAAGTCCTCTTTTTTCTCCATCATTCTCCCATATCTCAAGGGATCCCACCCTTATGACTGTCCCTGAATGCCTCCCCTTGCCTCTAAAACCTTCTTCTGGTCACCCTTTTCACTCCTATTCTGTATCAGTGCCAACTTCCAACCTTGAACTAGTTCATCCTAACATTTGCAGCGTATCTTCATAGATATCTGATATTAGAAGCAGAAGTTGAATTAGTCATAGACCTAACATCAAAGAAACTCCTGAAACTTAGAGGCCTAATTGGAATATGGCACAAACGCAACCTCCCCTCCCGGAAAGACAAACAATGCTACCTTCAAGTCTGATCCTCTAACAATCCTAAATTCTTTGAAACTAAAAATAGCTCAGCTGTTGTCTCATCTGCCAGCAGATGGCCAGACTATTTTTAATTCAGGATTCTAGAGAGCAGGAATGGATCAAGCTAAGCTAGGGCAGCCTAGAAGCCCTCTGCAGAGTTTGGTCTTAGCTGCAGAGAGCTGTAGTGGGGCAGGTACCAAGAGAGGGCAACCTGGAGCTGTTCTTGGGCTTGTGGGCTTCACAGTGATTTTAACAATGTAGATGTGAAGGGTTTTTTTGTTGGGTTTTTTTCTGGGTTTTTGTTTTTGTTTGCCATTCTTCAAAATAAAGTCTGAAATGTAAGATAATTTGTTTAAAAATTTAAATAATCTGCATACCCTTTAAAGTTTTCATTATTTTTCTTGTGAAAAAAATAGAAATTTTCTGTATATAGTATCTTTGCAAATGGATTTTGTTTTAATAAAAATCTCCCCTAATCTAGATAAGGTGTCCTAAAACGTTTAACGAAAAAGTATAGTTTTCTTAAGAATTGTGATGAAATATAATTTCATCAGTATTATTTACAGAATTCCTATTCATAATGGGTCACTATAGTAAAAGGTAACTAAATTTGGAATACCAGTGCTCTGAAATCTCCTCACATGCCAATAAAATGATTTTAAAACACAAAAGGATTAAAAGTCTGACATACCATACATTTTCCTGTTTATTGCCCATCTCCCTTCAACTCCTCAGTAAGTGCTCAGTAAATATTTGGGGGTAGAGAAGAGAAAGGATGCAGGCAGGTGTATTCAGAAGAGTTATATACACAGTATATTTAGAAGGATTATAACACTCACATCTATACTTCCTCCATCCAACTCCTACCTGTTCACAACCTAATCTACATCAGAGATGACCAAACCAGTCCATTCCAGTTTACATTCCCATCCTGCTTGATGGCCACATAGATTAAGAGACCAAAGTGGGCCTGGATTCTCAACAATGAAGACCAAGGGGAGACTTATAATAGTTTCCAGGGACAATACATATTTGAAGATACCATCTTACTACAAGACATTATACTTTCTGTAACAATGAAATGGGTTATCCCTATCCGTTTATGTTTGGCAATAATGTAAATGTATGACTGGAAGGAAACTAAATTCATCAGGGATTAACTACTTTGAGATTGTTCAATGAAATTTTGCAGGAGACTAAATGTAACTCCTAGAAAATGTGAGAAAAAGCCTTATACATCTTAAGAAAGTACTGTGTTGCCTAGCCCCTGCCTGGGTAGTCACATTCCTCATAATAAAGCTTCTGCTAACTATATGGAAGAGGCAGACAAAAAGTAAAAACCCAGCAAAATCTGCAATAGACAATTCCTAGTATAGCTGGCACACTCACTACCAAGTAGCTCCTATACCTAGATACGGTAAGGACCAAGCTATAAGCCCTCTAAAGGTGCCAATCAAGAGGGACAAGAAGGGGCGCCTGGGTGGCTCAGTTGGTTGGGTGACCGATTTCAGCTCAGGTCATGATCTAGCAGTCTCTGAGTTCGAGCCCCGCATCGGGCTCTGTGCTGACAGCTCAGAGCCTGGAGCCTACTTCGGATTCTGTGTCTCCCCCTCTCTCTGCCTCTCCCCTGCTCACTCTGTCTCTCAATAATAAATAAACGTTAAAAAAAAATTAAAAAAAAAAGAGGGGCAAGAATATTCAATGCACAAGTTAACAAAACTGTGTGTTCACGTTCATGGCATATTAGAGAGGATGTAACCTTACTATCATTAAGTTCCATATCCCAATTTTACAAGGAAGGAAACTAAGGCCCAAAGACTCGACTATACTGCAATGTAACAGAATTGCGATTTAACCCAGGATCCCAGATTCTCCTTCCACTGAACTCTCCATTAAAACACACTCACTTAGGGGTGCCTGGGTGGCTCAGTTCATTAAGTGTCTGACTACTGGTTTTGGCTCAGGTCATGATTTCACAATGCATAAGTTAGAGCCCCATGTCAGGCTCTGCATTGGCAGTGAGGGGCCTGCTTGGGATTCTCTCCCTCTCTCCCCCTCTCTCTCTGACCCTCCCATGCTCTCTCTCAAAATAAATCAATCAACTTCAAAAAAAAAAAAAAAAAAACCCACTCACTTATATTGGCATTTTGGAGAAGAAAAAATACGTATATAAAACACACTCCATTTCTTCAGTCTAATACTTATAATTTAGTATATTAAAAATATATTTAACATGGAAAATCTGGCCTCAAACTAAACGTTTAGTTTGAATCTCTAGAGTTCTTTAACCTGCACATTATTTATAAACATGTAATTCCTTTAAAAACTCTAAAAATCATTTCTTCCCTCATCCCACCCCAATTGAATAATTACTCCTTTCAGGACCTAGATGTAAATTCAATTTTTTACACTATACAATGTCTTGTCGTATACCTAAAATAGTCTTTCATTAGCTATGAGAATAATAAAAGATGAACTTCTAATCCACGAAGGGCCAGAAAACTAAACTTAAACCCACTATACCACAGATTTAAAGAATTTTTAACGAAAATTTCTATGGTAATGTTTTTCACATCACCACCTTAAAGTATCCAGAAAAGAAGTTAAAACAATATAGATTATAGCAAGTTAGAAAGTAGTATATTTTAATAATTAAAAGGTCTTTGCTGTCTTCACGCTTTACTTTAGTACACCTTTAAGTTACCCTGGATTTTTTTCCCTTCAAGAACACTTTTTTTTTCCAAAGCCCATTTAACAAGTTTCATTTTCTTGTCAATCCGATATAGTCTATTTCCACTGCTATAAAATAAAAGCCTAAGTGTTAGGAATTCATCTTTGTGTTAAATGTCCTGGTCTCTCCTTAAACGATTTCATCTTTGACGGATGCCATAGATCAGTGTTCTCCCTTTAACAATTCCTCATCTTGCCTGTCCTCACTATAGGTATTGTTTGGAATTACTCTGCTATGGGCTTCAGTACACTAGATCTCCTCCGTCTGAACTACAGATCAGAATGCAAGCTTGAGAGCAGCTGCCACTGTCCAGACATGTGGCTGGTGGGTGTCATTGTCTTTTTCATTTTCCCCATTTCAAAACCTCCCTTTCTTGTCATAAAGCCAGCATATTTAAAGGTCCTTCACTTCCTCGCCTTTATATCGCCACCCCCACCCCTTAACCTCTGGTCTTGTTCTTCCAGGTCAGTCCAGTCACATACAACATCACTCTGTTTTTCTTGTGGCGGAGGCGGAGAGATGTCAGAATGGGCTACACCTCTTACAAACCCCTGCTCAAGACTGTCAACAAGGGAACAACTTCGGCCTATCTTCCCAAAGTATCACACCAAACGACAAAGTTATCGAAATTACGATACGGAACCCTTCCCACGCCCAATCTTGACAAATCAGCTCCACCTCGATTTTCAAGCTAATAAACAACAGCTCATCTTCTGCTCATCACAAAGGGTGATATCCTGTCCGCACCGCACGGTCCATCAGCAAAATCTTCCCATACTCTCAAGTCGATTCCAAGCCCTGCCCTGTTCCCCGAGCCTAGCTTACTGCCCTTCCTCCTCCACCCTGCCTCTGCCCCACATCCAGCCGAGTTAGTGTCAACTCCAGCCAGGGAGCAAAGAGCTTCGCGAGGGCTCCCTGAGGTCAGCGGCGCCGGCTTAGGGCAGCCCCAGACGACCCCACCTCCGGCGGCGGCTGCCGCGCGGGCCGCCCCTACCCCCGCCCCGGGCCTCCTCCCCGCTCACCTAACGCCACCTCGCACGCTTTGCGCAGCTGGGAGTGATGCGCCTTCTTCACTTCCTTGTCGGCCAAAATCTTTTCCAGGGCCCGGGTCAGGAACATGTTCTTCGTCTTCTTCCCCTCATACATGGACGCAGAGAAGGAGGCGGCGGCTCGTCCGACCCGCGGCTCCCAGCGGCTGGAGGGGAGGAGGAAGAGGAGGAGGAGGGGGAAGAAGAGGAGAGAAAGGAGAGGGGGTGGAAGTGGAGGAGAGGAGGCGTGGAGGGCAGCGGCAGGATCAGGAAGGGGCGGGCAGGTGGGAGCAGTCGCGGTGCAGGCGAGGGGCACGGAGGTCTTCACCGCCTCTTAAGAGGCCACCCCTAGAGGGCCGCGCCCGTCGGACCTCCGCTCTCCTGCCTGGGGTCGCTTCCCGGCCACCCCCCCTCACTCGCCCCTCCGGCCCAGGGGCGGCGAGGGAGCCCAGTCCGGGCGGCCGTCTGCCGGGAGCCGAGGGACAAGGCGGCGGCAGCTCAGAAGCCCGAAGAGAGCACGGCTGCCCTAGCTACCGTGGGGATTAGCACCCGCCGCGGCCGCGGACTGGCCTCCATCACCGCCGACCTGCCCCGGCCGCCATGTTGGGAGGAAACGACGCGTCACGCAGCGGCCGAACGGCTGCAGAGGAGGAAGCGGCGGCGGCGGCGGCGCTGCCTGCCCAGAGCTGCCGCGGCGCGGGGAGGCTGGGGGCGGAGGGCGGCGCGGGAGGAGAGGCCCGAGCCGCAGCGCTACGGTGGCCCGGCGGGGCCTCGCCGCCTCCCTCGTTCGCCTGCAGGGCGGCGTGGGGCGTGGCGGGCGTCCTGCGGCGCTGGGCAATTCGGGGCCGCTTCGCTGCGGGGCCGAGGACCCGCGGTACCCCTGCTCCCACCCGGTGAAAAGGACTCCAGGCTACGCTGCTTCCACTTCTCCGACTTCCTGAAGATCCTGTTAGTGAAAGCGCAGTCCCTTCAGCTCCAGGGATCGCGGAAACACCCGCATCGCCCATTCTCAGCCGCACAGTGTTTCCACCTGCCGCGCTCGACTCTAAATTTCCTTACCAATGCGTGAAACGGCTATCCAGGACCGTGCTCTCCGACTACCTCAAGGAGGAGTTTCTCTTAGGAAGAGTAAACTAAAACCAATTTGACATGGATTCAGGCATGTTGCACTTTTTTTTTTTTTTTTTATCTTTGTAGGATTAGTCAGTAAACTCTAGATTTCGGATCCCTTCTGAATTAAGTCTAAAGATAGGTGAACAGGTAAATGTTTCTGATTGATGAGGTCCCTTAGAGCTCTGTGTTTCTGTGCTTGTAATACTACAATGCGGTCCAGGACACGAAAACTAGTTTAAGAATAGAAAAGCTTTAAATACAGATTGCCACAAACATGTGACCATGTTTCTGCTTTGGTACCAAAGAATAATTAAAATTTCTACAGTGTTTAATTCAGAGCATACAATTATGAAGAATACCATAAAATATATGCAGGGAATTTATATAGTGATTTAGGTGCATGTCTACAAGTTCAAAGCTCCTGGGTCCCAAATTATTAAGAGGATCTCTCACTTCTGATCTGTTCTATTGCTCTGACTAGGGACTTGTCCTAATGCAACCAACCAAACCTATGAAACAGAGGGGCTGTGATGGGGCAAGATTTGGGACAGGCTAAAAACCATGGAAAGTAAAAGTAGAAACCTTGAAGGTGACCCTGAATTAAAGTGGACAAGTAGATTAATTTTTAAAACTGAGAAACAGATACACAAGTTCATTAATTTCATTTTAAAGACAATTTCTACATTCCTAAGGGATTGGAGATTTAGTATACTGGATCAGACATAATACTGATTTCTGTGTACACACAAAGATTATAAAAATTTTTTAGAACAAGCCCCATTTCTAGTTTATCTTTGTTTCTTCATGCCAATGTTTGTGCCAGGTACTTTTGAAAGTGCTAATCACCAAATCTATTTACTCTTCTTCCTCAGTGCAGAGATGCATTGTGTTCCCCAGCCCCCCTTGCAATTAGGTGTAGCCATCCAGATTTACCTAATTAAAAAAAATAATTCCACAATCAATCTTCCATGCTTGTTTCCCTTCTCTGGCCACATGCTGAAGATGGCAGAGCCACAAATTAGAGGGATCCTGGGTCCCTGAATTAGCATTTGGAAGAGAGGCATCCATCCATCAGGAGTATTTGTTTTGGACTTTATATGAACAAAGTAAGTTCTTCAGTTATGTTTAGCAGCTAGCTCTCTCCTAAACATTTGGCGTTCATATAAACAGATCTCTGAGCTTCAAGTGCCCAGAGTCTACTGCATACCACATATCACAATCTGTAATCATCTTGTCTGCTTACTTGTTTATTGACTGGTTTTGTTTTCCTCAAAAGAGGAAGGACTTCATCTGTCTATTCGCTTCTGTATGCCTAGCATCTAGTATAGTCAATGGCATAGAGAAGGCCTTTAGAATGAGCTTGAATAGAAACTTAGGTGAATGAAAGATACTGGACTAAGTCAGGCATGATCCTCACCCCTGTGGACCTTAGCATATGTAGTAGGGAAAAGAATATTAAGTAAATCACTAGTGAATATATAATTATAAAATGTGTTAAGTACGATTAAAGAATAGAGTGCAATAAGGGGCTCTTTAGATTTTGGATTCAGGGATGGCTTTCATAAAGAAGTAACATTTAAATTGAGACCTGAAAGAAGAGTAAAATTTAGCCAAGCTAAGTCAGGCAGTCTTTTGGAGTAAGGGGGAAGCTTGGCAAGTTTCAGGAACCAAAACAAGGTCATGTGGCTGAAAGTTATCAAGGCGAAATGGTGCCAGTAAAGATAAAGAGAAAACTAGGTATCAGACCATACAGAACCTTGTAAGCCATGTTAAGGGTTCAGGATTTTATTCTGATAGCAGTAGAAACCTATTGAAAGATTAGGGAGTCAAGTGATCAGATTGGGACTTAAAAGTAGTCCCTCTGTTGTGTGGAGAGTGGGTTGAAAGGGGACAAGAGTGGATGTGTGCAGAACAGTGAAAAGGTGATTACAACAGAGCAGCATGGCGTGGGCTAGGGTCCAGGACCATTAGGCAGTTTTAGAGATCATCACCTGTGGAAAGATGGCAAATAAGGCTGAAGTTGAGCCCCAGCATCTGCCCAGGGGAAGGGACTCCTTTTTCTAACTTGCATGAACATTAGATCAGCGGTGTCTGAGTGATGGCCATGGAGATGGAAATGGAGCAAGGTGGACAGATTTGAGATACACTTTGGTGGCATAGTGGACAGGACTTAGTAATGAGTTGGGAGTGAAGATAAGAAGGAAGAGGTCACCAATGAATGTCATGTTTCTTACCGGAGCGAGAGAATGAGTAGAAATGCTGTCTGTGGAGATGTCCTAGACTAGAATAGGAGCAGATTTGATGGCGAGGGTACAGTTTTCAGTTTTAGAAGAATCAACTGCCCTGAGATATGACCTAACCTTCTCAGAATAGCCTCCATCCTTTCTCCTGGAGGACAATTCCTCCTCCTCCTTTCCTAAGTCTAGCTAGGACTTCACCCCGAAGGTGGTAGTAATGGAAGCAGGGGGTGTCCAGCCTTGGGAGGTAGGCATTCTCATCCAACTTGAAATCAACGTAATAACTCTGACCTGCCTGGAGCAAAAAATAAGTTAAGACTCTAAAACAAAGATAACGTTGGAAGAAAAAGGTTAAGATAATATTTTTAGTCTGTTATTCACAAGTATGGGAAAGATGGGGAAGGGGAAGGAGTTAGGGGGTACTAGGCTCAGGCAATTTTTACGTGAAATGTTGAGTGTGTTTCCCTGTACATATGTTTCCCTTTTTTTTTTAATTGTTATTGCTGCTTGGTGCTTACCCAACCTATTTAAATTCAATCTGAGTATTCACTTGCATTTGACTCATTGCTGTTTTTTAAAACATTCAAATTCTTCTGAAATGCCCATCATCCTCTAAATTTTAAAATCTATTTTTCTTGAGATGCCTGGGTGGCTCAGTAGCTTATGCATCCAACTCTTGATTTCAGTTCAGGCCATGATCTCATGGTTTGTGGGATCCAGCCCTGTGTTGGGCTCTGCACTGACAGCACAGAGCCTGCCTGGGATTCTCTCACTCCCTCTCTCTGCCCCACCCCCACCCGTGCTCTCTCTCAAAATAAATATTTTAAAAATAAAATAAAATAGGTTTTTCTTATATATGATTGCTTTTCCTTAGTCCATTTTTACCCCTCAGTCTATAATCTCACCTTCCTATCACTTAATTGCCCCTCATCACTTTCCCTTTCATTTATAACTTTGTTATAGATTAGCTGCCTTTTTTCTTTGTATAATATTCCCACCTTGATTCCAAAGAGTCAAATAATATCAAACAATAAAAGACTTTGACCTGGGTTTTAGCATCTTGGTTGGTGAGCTTTATCATCATCCTTTTAAATACAGATAGAAGTTCAGAGTAACATGAAAATTAAATAAAATCAGAATAAAATTTTAATTAAGGCTGAGCATACCTGATTGATGTTAAAAGCCAATATTCGTTAACATCAAAAATAGCATCATGTTCACTTGACTAAAAAAGTAGTCTTTCACATGATCTCTAAATTCTATTAGCTTTCAAAACATTCCATCATCTGACCCTTCCCTGACTCTCCAACTAATTTCTCTATAGTAATGGTAATAATAATTAACATTTATATAGAGCTTATTATGAGCCAGGCACAGTAACCCAAATGAAGTTTCCATTATTATCCCTGATTTATAGATGAAGAAACAGACAGACAGGATTTCGGTAATTTGCCCAGCCATACAATTAATAAGTAGTGGCGCCAGGATTACAGGTTCAAAAGTTTGGTTCCAGAGCCCATAGACTCTACTGCTTCTCTAAACAATCTGTTCTTGTAACCTTCTCTGCCTACTCTCTCCTCTTCTGAAATACATACATAGGCACTCAAGTTCCAACCCTTCCTGCAGTCCATCCTCCTTCCTTTCATCCCCACACCACAAACACACACCGAGCTCTTCTGCATCTGCATGCCTTTGTTCAGCTTTCAGTAATCCAGAGTACCCACTACCACCTTTCTTTTGTTTGCTCTCCTCAGAGGCTTCCCAACCTTCAAAACCTCATTAAAATCCATCACCTTCTAAGTCTTCTACTTCTATCTCCAACAGTGACAATCCCTTCCTCGTCTCCTTTTATAGCATCATCTACCTTATACTTCATACCTATTCGATTTCCATGGTAGTGTTTAAGGAGGCTGCAAATTTTTGAAGACCAAGGATATAAGGCAAGATAAAGCAGGCAACTTAGTAAAAAATGGGAAACACTGATTAAACAGAACCATATCAGTTTTGCTGAAACCGTAACAATGACTAAAAGGCCATATCCAAAGCAAGTCAAATCTGCTTTCTTGCTTTTCATGTGAAGAGGCTTCTAAACTAATTTGATATTCCTCTTTTATCAGTCCGCTAGTTTCAATCTTGTTAAATAAGGAAATAAGTGAATAGTGTCTTCAAATGCAGAGGTCCTGCTCATTGTTCTGCAGGAAAAGTATCAATACACTGGACAGGACAGACAGAGGGAGAACATGGTAGATTAAAGAATTTGATTTAGAAAGAAAAGATAAGAGGAGCAAGCAAATTTTTATTAAATAAGAGACTACATTATGGTATTTGATAATCACAGTGAAGTTTCAAGAAAATTAGAAAGTTGCAGAAAAAAAATTACAAACCGATAGCAGGAAGTTGAAAGTAATAGATCTTTTCACGAATTTTAAATCATCAAGGACTCATGTTTTACAGAGTAATAAACTGAAAGCATAAGCACTTAAATTTTCTTAAAATATTCAAGCTACATAATTCTCTAGAAGGGTGGAAAGTACTTACTTATAATCCATGGTACTATTCTCTTTCCTCTATATGTAATTATAATTTTTCCAGGAAAGTCACATTAATGAGCTACTACATATTAGGTGTTTACTTCATATGAATCCCTTAATAAGCATTAACTCATTTAATCCTTACAACAACTCAGCCATGTGTATGGTATTTTGCTCTTTCACAAATGAGGGGAAAAAAAGGGTTAGAGAAGTTAGTTGCCCAAGGTTACAGAACCAACTGTGTTATGCCAAAGTTCATGCATGCTCTTAACCATTGTTCTATCCTATGTCTTTCTTCTTAGTCACATATTTGTATATACCCATTTGAAAATGCTTTTTCACCATTACTGTGCCATAATTATTTTAAGACAGGACTACATCTTTTCTTTGAAACTACTCACCATTTAGTACACTGAACTGTTAAACATTAATGACTAAGTGGGCATTAATTTCCTGGATGTCAGCTTTCTCTTTAATTAGAAATGGGAATTTTTATTTTTTTATTATTAAAAATTCTTTAAATCGAGCGGGGGAGGGGCAGAGAAAGAGGAAGACACAGAATCTGAAGCAAGCAAGCTCCAGGCTCTGAGTTGTCAGTACAGCCCAATGTGGGGCTTGAACTCACAAACTGTGAGCTTGTGACCTAAGCTGAAGTCAGACGCTTAACTGACTGAGCCACCCAGAGGCTCCATGAATTTCTATTAAAAGCCTTCCTTTTAAATAAACTGAAATGTCATTTTGAAACTTTTTGGAAAAAGAAATCTCTAAGCCTAGTTAGTTTTACTAGTAAGTTCTATCAAACATTTAAAGAAGAAATAACATCAACACTATCTCTTTGAGAAAATAGAAGAGGATGGAACAATTCTCAGCTTATGAGGCCAGCATAACCGTGAGAACAAAACTCAATAAAACTCAAAACTGCAAAAAAAAGAACCACAGACCAATATCTCCTAAGAACATAAATGTAAAAATACAGAATATTGGCAAATCAAATTCAGCAATATAGAAAAGAATAATATGCCATAACCAGTGGAGAGAAGGTATGGGTTCATCTTGGGAATGCAGGCTTGTTCAATATTAGAAAAATCAAGCAATGTAATTGACTACTCTAGTGAACTAAAAATAACTACATTATTGTATCAATTGATAGGAAAAAGCACTTGACAACATTCAACATTTATTCTTGATAAAAATTCTCGGCAAACATTTTCAACCTGATTAAGAACATTTTAAAAAGAAAAAACAAAAAAGAAAAAACAAATACAGCCAACATCATACTCAATTGTGACAAAATTCAATGGTGAAACGTTGAATTCTAAGGTCAGAAACAAGGCAAGGATGTCCATTCTCACAACTCCTATTCAATATCATACTTGAAGTCCTGGCCAATACAATAAGGCAAGGGAAAGAAAAGGCACACAGATTGGAATGGAAGAAACAAACCGTTCTTACTGACAGTTAACATAATTGCCTATGTAGAAAATTCCAAGGAATCTACCCAAACTCCTAGAACTTATGATAAATAAGTTTAACAAGGTCAGAATGCAGAGTCAATGCATAAAAATCTATTGTATTTTTATATACTATTAATGTACAATTGGAAACCAAAATTTAAAAAATCCCATTTACAGCAGAATCAAAAAATGAAATGCTTGACTATAAATCTAACAAAACATATACAGGATCCTATGCTGAAAACAACAAAATGCTCATGAAGAAACTCAAAGAAGACCTAAATAAATGAAAGATATGTTCATGGACTGGAAAACATTGTAAAGGTGTCAACTAATCTCAAGTTTAGCACAATTCTAATTATGTAGTTATAGAGAAGCTCATTATAAAATGTGTATGTAAAGGTGAAATATAAAAAGTTACAAAAATTTTGGATTTTTAAAAAATTTTTAATTTTAATCCAGTTAAGTTGACATACAATGTTACATTAGTTTCAGATGTGTAATATAGTGATTGAACTGTTCCATACATCACCCAGTGTTCACCATAAGTGCACTCCTTAATCCCCATCACCTATTTAACTCATCCTCCCACCCATCTCCCCTCTGGTAACTATTGGAGTGTTCTCTATAGTTAAGAGTCTGTTTCTTGCTTTGTGTCAACAAATTTTAGTTTTTTCCTATGATGAAAACTTTTAAGATTTACTTTCTTGGCAATTTTCAAACATGCAATACAATATTATTGACTATAGTTACCACACTGTACATCTCTATCACTTATTTATGACTGGAAGTTTGTACCTCTTGACCCCCTTTACCTGTTGTGCCACATCCCAACACCCTCTACCCTAGGAACCACCCTTCTGTTTTCTGTTTCTATGAGGTTTTTGTTTTGTTTTGTTTTTTTAGATTTCACATATAAGTAAGATCACTGATACCTCAGTTTCTCTTATTTCACTTAGCATAATACCCTCAAGAACCATCCCTGTTGTCAAAATGGCAAGATTTCATTCTTTCGTATGGCTGAGTAATATTCCACTGTGTGGGTGTGTATACACCACATCTTTACCCATTCATCCATCACTGAACATGTGGGTTGTTTTCCCATGTTGGCTATCATAAATAAGCTGCAGCAAACAGTGATGCATATACCTTTTCAAATTAGTACTTTTGTTTTCTTTGGATAAACACCAAGATGTAGAATTTATGATAGTTTTATCTTTAATTATTTGAGAAACTCCCATCATCTGTTTTCCATAGTGCCTGTACCTAATTGCATTCCCACCAACAGTGCACAAGGGTCCCTTTTTTTCATATTTCTTGCCAACACCTATTATTTGTTCTCATATATATATATATGTGTGTGTGTGTGTGTGTGCGCGCGCGCGTATATATATATACACACACACATATATATAGATAGGGCCAGATGGAGTAGAGAGGGAGAGAGGAGTAGAAGGAGAGAGAAGGAGGAGGAGAGGAGAGGAGAGAGAGGAGAGGAGAGAAGAGGAGAGAGGAAGAGAGAGAAGAAGAGAAAGGATAAGAGGAGGAGAGAAGCGATAGATATAAGAGAAGAAATAGAGATATGAGATAATAGAAGAGGATGAGTATAGGATAGAGTAGATGAGATGTATGATATAGTAGAGAGGAAGATATAGTAATGTCATATATATAATTAATATATAATTATAATTATATTTATTATTATAATTATATATTATATAATTATAATAATATATATTATATAATATATATATAATAATATTATATAATATATATATATATGGCCATTATATATATGGCCATATATATAATGGCCATTCTAACAGGCGTGAAGTGGTGTTTCTTTGTGGGTTTGATTTGCATTTCCCTGATTTTTAGTGATTTTGAGCATCTTTTCATGTGCCTGTTGGCCATCTGTAGGTCTTGTCTGGAAAAAATATCTATTCAGATCTATTGCTATTGAGTTATAGAAGTTCCTTATATATTTTAGATAGTAATGCCTTATTGGATATATGATTTGCAAATATTTCCTTCCCATTAAGTAGGCTGACTTTTCATTTTGTTGATGGTTTTGTTTGCTGTGCAGAAGCTTTTTAATTTCATATAGTCCCACTTGTTTATTTTTGCTTTGATTTCCTTTGCTTTTAGAGTCAGTTCTAAAAAATCATCACCAAGACCAAGGTCAAGGAGCTTATTACTGCTTAGGTCTTCTTGGAGCTTTAGGTTTTAAGGTCTTTGAATTAACTTTTGTGTGTGGTCTAAAATTGTAGTCTATTTATTATATTCTTTAGCATGTGGTTGCCCAGTTTTCTCAATACCAAATATTAAAGAGAAAGTCCATTCCCCACTGTTTATTCTTGGCTCCTTTGTTGTAAATTAATTGACCCAATATGCATGGTTTTATTTCTGGGCTCTCGATTCTGTTCCGTTGATCTGTGTGTCTGTTTTTGTGTTAATACTGTTGGCAATACCATACTGTTTAATCACTTTAGCTTTGTAATATAGTTTGAAATCAGGGCATGTGATGCCTTCAGCTTTGTTCTTCTTTCTTAAGATTGATTTGGCTATTTTGGGTCTTTTGTTTTGAATTCAACAGTATATTAAAAAAATGATTCACCATGATCAAGTGGGATTTATTCCTGGTCTGCAAGGCTGGTTCAGTATTCGCAAAATCAGTGTGATCCATCACGTTAATAAAAGGAAGGATAACCATATGATCCTTTCAATAGATGCAGAAAAAGCATTTGACAATATACAGCATTCTTTCTCAATAAAAACGCTCAAGAAAGTTGGGATAGAAGGAACATAACTTAACATCATAAAAGCCATATAAGAAAAGCCCACAGCTAATATCATCCTCAATGAAGAAAAACTGAGGACTTTCCTCTAGGATGAAGAACATGACAAGGATGTCCACTCTTACCACTATTGTTTAACCTAGTGTTGGAAGTCCTGGCCTCAGCAATCAGACAACAAAATGAAATAAAAAGGCATCCAAACTGGCAAAGAAGACAAACTTTCACTCTTTGCAGATGACATGATACTCTACATGGAAAATCCAGAAGACTCCACCAAAATACTGCTAGAACTGATACATACATTCAGCAAAGTTGCAAGATATAAAATCAATGTACAGAAAATCACTTGCATTTCTATACACCAATAATGAGGCAACAGAAAGAGATATCAAGGGATTGATCCCCTTAACAATTGCACCAAGAACCATGAAATTCCTAGGAATAAACCTAACCAAAGAGGTAAAAGATGTCTACACTGAAAGCTATAGAAAGCTTATGAAAGAAATTGAAGATGACACAAAAAATTGGAAAAATATTCCATGCTCATGGATCGGAAGAACAAATATTGTTAAAATGTCTATACCACCCAAAAAATCTACACATTCAATGCAATCCCAATCAAAATAGCACCAGCATTCTTCAAAGAGCTAGAATAAACAATCCTAAAATTTGTATGGAACCACAAAAGACCCCGAATGGCGAAAGTAATGTTGAAAAGGAAAACCAAAGCTGGAGGCATCACAATCCTAGACTTTAGTCTGTATTACAAAAGCTGTAATCATCAAGACAATATGGTATGGGCACAAAAACAGAAACATAGACCAATAGAATAGAATACAGAACCTAGAAATGGACCCACAAATATATGGCCAACTAATCTTCAACAAAGCAGTATCCAATGGAAAAAAGTCTCTTTAGTACATGGTGCTGGGAAAATTGGACAGCAACATGCAGAAGAATGAAACTAGACCACTTTCTTAAACCATACACAAAAATAAATTCAAAAAGGATGAAAGACCTAAGGGTGAGACAGGAAACTATCAAAATCTTACAGGACAAAACAGGCAGCAACCTCTTTGATCTAGGCCACAGCAACTTCGTATTTGACATGTCTCTGAAGCCAAGAAAATAAAAGCAAAAATGAACTATTGGGACCTCATCAAGATAAACTTTCTGCACAGCAAAGGAAACAATTAACAAAACTAAAAGGCAACTGATGAAATGGCAGAAGATATTTGCAAATGACAATCAGATAATGGGTTATTATCCAAAGTCTATAAAGAACTTACCAAACTCAACACCTGAAAAACATATAATCCAGTGAAGAAATGGGCAGAAGACATGAACTGCCACTTTTCTAAGGAAGACATCCAGATGGCAAACAGATACATGAAAAGATGCTCAACATTGCTCATCATCAGGGAAGTACAAATCAAAACCACATTGAGATACTACCTCACACTGGTCAGAGTGGCTAACATTAACTCAGGAAACAACAGATGTTGGCAGGGATGTAGAGAAAGAGGAACCCTTTTGCACTGCTGGTGGGAATGCAAACTAGTGCAGGAACTCTGGAAAACAGTATGAACGTTCCTCAAAAAATTAAAAATAGAATTACCTTACCACCTAGCAATAGCACTATTAGGAATTTATTCAAAGGATACAGGAGTGCTGATTCATAGGAGCACATATACCCCAATGTTTATAGCCATGCTATCAACCATAGCCAAATTATGGAAAGAGCCAATGCCCCCCTTCCTCTATGTTCATGTGTTTTGTTTCTTAAATTCCACATAGGTAGTTAGAATTTAGGTAATTGAAAGAAACATAGGTTTGCTATATGTATCAAGCAGGAGAAAAATATAAGTGGTATGAGGAGGGGAATGAGGAAGGTCTGGCTAGTAGTACAGAGGCTAAATCATATAGATAGGCCATGAATGGAATTTTCTGGATCATTACACATGATTCCTCTCACGTATAAGCAAGCAAGACTCTTATTTAAATGCATAAATAATTCCACTGCAATAAGTTAAATTTTTTGGAACTCTCCATGAACGCTTACATACTTTCAAAGCTTTTAGTGACTTACCACCGTTTTCACATGAAAGAGTTACTGCAGTTTCCTAGCACACGATTCATAATTCCAAGGGAATCTCTTACATACTTGAAGACATTGTTTTCTTTATTATTGTTATTATTATTATTATTATTATTATTAATTATTATTTTCTTTCTTTCTCTCTCTTTTTAATTTAATGTATGTAAACATACAGTGTAGTCTTGGCTTCAGGAGGAGAACCCAGTGATTCATCTCTTACATATGACACCCAGTGCTCATCCTGAAAAGTGCCCTCCTTAATGCCCATCCCCCAATTAACCCATCCCCCCATCCTACTCTCCTCTAGCAATCCTCAGTTTGTTCTCTGTACTCAAGAGTCTCTTATGGTTTGCCTCCCTCTGTTTTTATTTTTATTTTTCCTTCCCTTCCCCTATATTCATCTGTTGAGTTTCTCAAATTCCACTTATGAGTGAAATCATGATATCTTTCTCCAACTTTCTTTGCTTAGCATAATACTCTCTAGTTCCATCCACGTTAAACAATCCAGTGTTTTCTTTTTGAAATATCATCAGATATGTAGCTAAGTTTTTAATTTTTTGAAATATTAAAAAAAATTTGAACTTACTATGGGAATAATAACAATTTAGTCTTAATCTTGTGTATAAATATGTTTCCTCCATGGCTGGAGAAGTGGATTATAATTTGTTTTCATTTGCAGTTTTTAGAGTTTTTGTTTCTAATTATATTAAAGTTACTTTTTGAGACGAGTTAAATAAACTATGATACATCCATCTATGGCATGTTATAGCCATAGTAAAGAATAAGGACTGATATGAAGTGATGTCTATAAAAAAAGTAAGCTTCAGAATAGTAGGCATGTTATTTGTGGGGAAATGGGAAAGTTTATACACAAACACACATGTGCAGTTACTTAGTCTAAGTAAATACATTTTTGGAAGAATACAGAAGTGAGGAATTAGGTGCTAAGAATTGGGCTGAGAATTGGGAGCTATTATTGGTGGTGACCACTTTATATCTTCTATATTTTGAACCCTTGAATGCATTGCGTATTACAAAAATAAATTAAAATAAAAATCATTCCCCTTCTCTTCAAAACAGAGTGTCTACATAATTTAAAAAATTTAATTGGGCACCTGGGTGTCTCAGTCGGTTAAGCATCCCGACTCTTGATTTCAGCTCAGGTCATGACCTCACAATCTGTGAGATCAAGCCTCGCATCGGGCTCTGCGCTGATGGTGTGGAGCCTGTTTGGGATTAATAGGAGAGAGCGAGAGCAGAGAGAAGAAAGAGAGAAAGAAAGAGAAAGAGAAAGAAAGAGAGAGAAAGAAAGAGAGAAGAGAAGAGAGAAAAGAGAGAAAGAGAAAGAGAGAAAGAAAAGAGAAAGAGAAAGAGAGAGAAAAAGAGAGAAAGAGAAAGAGAGAGAAAGAAAGAGAGAAAGAGAAAAAGAAAGAAAGAAGAGAGAAGGAGAGAGGAAGGAAGAAAGAGAAAGAGAAAGAAGAGAAAGAAAGAGAAAAAGAAAGAAAAAGAGAGAAAGAGAAAGAGAAAGAGAGAAAGAAGATCTCCTTTCCTCCCTTGTGTCAAAGGGGCCGACCCTAAAAGAGTGAAAGAGAAAAGAGCAAAGCAACCCTCTCTCCTCCGAACCTCTCCCGAGAGAAAAGCTTCCCTCTCCCTTCCCTCTCCCTCCCTCCCTCTCTCCTCTCCCTCTCCCTCTCCCTCTCCCTCTCCTCTCCCCTCTCCCTCTCCCTCCCTCTCCGTCTCTTTGCCCCTCCCCTGTTTGTGCTTTCTTCCTCTCTCAAAATAAACAAACAAACATAAAAAAATTAATTCCCTAGAAAAAAAGAAGAAACAATAATTCGATTTCCTTTTTGGGCCCCCATAGTCTCACTCATTAGAAATGCACTGAAAAATAAATTTCTCATTGTACATGTTTGATGTGGTTTTTGTTTTCCTCTCACAAAAAATCTTAAGTGTGTAGGATACTCTACACACTTTGAATACTCTAATACCTTGCTCTTCAAAGTATTGTGTAAGGACCAGTAGCATTGGGAACTGGCTAGAAATGCAGAATCCTTGTGTCCTACCCCAGACCTACCAAAGAGTCAGCACTTTAATAAAATCCACCCCCAGGGGACTTTCGTGCACCTTCAAGTGTGAGAAGTACTGCTCCAACAGGCAGGGTGGAGTTGGATGGAGATAATGCCAATAACCCTAGAATGTTAGACAAATTGATAGTCAATTTGTCAGAGTAGAGAGACAAAGGTCACTGAGCAGGCTTTGCTCAAGTTTGATGAAGAACCAATGGGAATCTTAGAAAGATCCTAACACCTAAAGTCAAAAGGGAAATCCTAGCTCCTGGGTGTAAGTAAAAATGCAATTTATTTTCCATTTCATCTGTTAATAACCCAAGAATATGAGCAAAATCATTGAAAGCTATGCCCCCCAAGATGCGTCCATTAGCTGTTTTAAAAGCCGAATCAAAATATAGGGCAACTAGGTGGCTCAGTTGGTTAGGCGTCCAACTCTTGGTTTCAGCCAAGGTAATAATTTCATGGTCATGATCTCATGGTCATGGTCTCACTGTCATGAGATCAAGCCCTGTATTGAGCCCAGTGTGGGGCTCCATGCTGGGTGTGGAGGCTGTGTAAGATTCTCTCTCTTTCCCTCTGCCCCTACCCCCCCCCCCAAAAAAAACAAGCCAAACCAAAATAAACTGAAACTTCTGGTAAGTATCTATCCACTTTTATCAAGTCTCCGTGTTTTAGGCCTTTTCCCCCATCCCACCACCATTTAGCTAATAAGAGGGATTCTTCTGAAATAGAAGTCAATTCATATCACCCCTACATTCAAACACTTCTCAGTGGTTCCCCAGTTTACTCAGAATAATAGGAGCCAGAGTCCTAACACAAACCTACGAGGTTGTATGCAATGCACCTACACCTAAGTCACTCAACTATGCTCTTGGTGGCTTGCTCAGCTCCAGCCACACTAGACTTCTTGTTATTTCCTGAACTTGTCAAGTGTGCTCTGCTTCCAGATCTTTACTCTTGTTCACCATTTCTCATATACTTATTTATTGCTTTGATTTTTTCCCCCCTGTAGAATATAAGCTCCTCAAAGGCTAGAGTTTTTGTGTTTTTTTTTTTTTTTTGGTCTCACTGAATTTATTATTTCTAAGTCCGTATCAGGAAAAGTAAACATGTAAGTATTGCTGATTTTCAAAGAAACCAAATCACATTTATGCATACTATAAAATAACCTTGAACACAATATTAAAAAGCAACTTAGAGAACAATATAACTTTATGAATTGTATGCAAATAAAGTAGATGATGGATTTTCAAAAATTGCTACTATTTTTATGTGTTATAATTAGGGATAAATGTAACTTTAAGAATTGTATCTGGATTTAGCAAATTTTCCACAATGAACACATACTGCCTTTAAAAGAAAATAAAATAATATCTTTAAAAGATTATTTACAGTTAATTTGTGTGCATTAGCAATAAAAGTCCATTTGCTTGATTAATTATGCATTATGTTTCCATATTTATGCTTGGTTCATGGATGGAGTAGTGAATAAGATAACCATAGTTATAGAGCTTACAGTCTAGTGGGAAAATGTGGGCAATTAAAACAAGCAATGGTTTAGTCTGCAAGAGGACTTATGGGAAAATGTTCAGGAACATAAAACAACTCTGAACCCAGACAGAAGGAATTAGGGAATACCTCTAGGATGTAGAAGCCACTTAATTGAAAGTCTAAATGTTAGTAGATGATAGTTAGGTGAAAATGGAAATGGTGAGGTTGGTATGGTGCTATAGGAACCTAAAAGCAATTTAGTACAGCTAGTATTTACAGTGAATGTATATGTCTGTAAGAGGAACTGACCATATCTGTGTAAGTAGGAAGGAGTAAGATAGGAGGCCAGTAATGTAATCAGGGTGTAGATAATGAGCTTGCAAACTATGCTCTTCTATTTGAAGTCTATTTTTTTTGGAGCTTGAATATATATTTGTGGACCTTGAACCTACAACCCCAAGATCAAGAGTTCCATGTTCCACTGATGGCTCGATTTTCTTTTTCTTTTCTTTTCTTTTCCTCTCTTTCTTTTCTTAAGTAGGCTCCATGCCCAGCATGGGGTTAGAACTCACAACCCTGATATCAAGAGTTGGATGTTCTACTGACTGAGCTAGCCAGGTGCCCCTCAAAGGCTAGACCTTTAGTTATTGCTATATTTCCAGTGCCTAAAAGAGGGATAGTTGATGAATGAATGAATGAATGAATGAATCAACAATTGATCCTGTCTTAGGTCCACTTGGGCTGGTATAACACAGTATCATAGACTAGGTGGCTTAAACAACAGAAATTTGTTTCTCAGTCCTAGAAGGTAGAAGTCCAAGATCAGGTGCGGGCTGTTTGGGTCCCTGGCTTGCAGATGGTTGCCTTCTCCCCGTGTCTTTGCATGACCTTTCCTCAGTGCTGGCATGAGCGATCTCCACCCCCTACTTCTTATAAGGCCACCAATACTATCAGATTAGGATCCCACCCTTATGACCTCATTTAGCCTTAAAAGCTGCATCTCCAAATAGTCATGTTGAGGATTAGGGTTTCAACATATGAATTTGGGGAGTGGGGGGGGGGGAGACACAATTCAGTCCATAGCAGATTTCACCATCAGTTTACTTCCACCAAAGAAATTGCCCTGTTAGGCTGCATTTTTTAAAATTCTTATCCCATTCAATGCTGCATCTGGTATTTATTTTAACATGACTTCCCCTAGACAAAAGTGCTGCAGCCAGGTGATGTCATTTGATATGCTCTTCCCTGGGTGCAGGGGTAAATCTATATGGAGAGGTAAGGGCTTGCACTAGGTCTCTCACAGCCAATTGTCAGATGTCCCTGAATATATATTTTTAAATATTGAAGAAAAAATATTGAGGGTGTTTGTTGCAGTTACTTTTCAGTCCCTTATCTTCCTTGACTTGGAACCTGAATGAAATGCTACTTTATGAAATGCGAGGTAATTACAACTGCTCTGAAATGCTATGTGTCCACACCACAGAGCAGTGCAGAAATCTTTCCTGTTTGGCAATTGCTTCTGCAGTTGAGTATTAGGAACAACTTAGAAATACATTTAATCAAACTGCCTTTCTTCAAGTACTGTATATCTCCTTACTGTAAGAATTGTTTTTTTAACCCTGGTCACTAGAATCATCAATGGACAAGCTTCAACATACAGATGCCAGACTCTTTTCTTAACAAATCCTACTCAGTCTCCTCTGAGTTCTCTTCTTGACCAGGACTCAACCTTGGCCAGTAAAAACCAGACTCTCTGCATTAATGATTTCATCCACTCCCCTGCCCCCTCACCCCCTTCTCCACACACACTAAGAGACTTGAAGAAACACTAGCATAGTTTCTAACAGCTCAAGGCTGCATCCCTGGGATGATAACAGCAGCCCCCTGAAATTCCTGCCGGAGAAAGCTCAATGTTGCCAGGTGAGTTAACGGTTTATTCTAGCCAAAACCTGGTGATAGGCAGATAGGCCTCTAAACCCTCTCATACAGCAGTTACTTTAGAAAGCTTGCAACTATAAATCTTTTCTCTGTCCCTTTGAGATGTAAAATGCTACCACCCAGAACAGTCTTTTCAAGAACGAAGGCAGGCGAACTCTCACTCTTGACCTAGCTCCCAGTCACAGTAGGGGGGTAAGGCCTAACTTTGGTGGCTTCAGCCAGCTCTAACATGTTCTACTGCCTCCTGCTTTAAAAATAGGAGAAGTTTGTTTCTCCTCAGGATAAGTGCCAATTAACAAACCCAGATGGCCTGTCCAACAGACATTTAACACATCTTAATGTTTTTCCCTTAGCATACCTCAACTTTTAAAAACTCTCTTGCCTTTTGTTCCGACAAAGTTGATTTCAGTTCATGCTGGATCTTTCTTCCTATTTCAGTAATTACTGAATAAAATCTATCTTTACTGCTTTAACTAGTGTCCAGATTTATTTATCTTTGACAAGATCAACCCCAGAGATTTTGTTTCAGTGGATCTAGGGTGTGGTCAAGGAATCAGGATTTTATAAAACTTCCAAAGGGCCTTCTGATACAGTCAGGACTGTGAATAACTGCTTTAGGTCCATGGTTCTCAAAGTGTGTTCTCTGGACCAAGGATATTATCTTCATCATCTGGGAACTTGTTAGAAAGGCAAACGCTTAGGTCTCACTCCAAACCAACAGAATCTAAAGCTCGGAGGATAGGGCCCAGCAATCTGTTTTGACAAGACCTTGTGATGATTCTGATGGACTAAGGTTTGAGCACTATTGTTGTAGAGGGTTAAATTTGCTCCATGAAATATAATTAGGATTTGGTTAGTTAACTGTGACTGGGAGCCTAGTTATGTCAGTAAACATTAACCTGAAGAATGTGTCTGGAAAATTTCCTATTCTTGGTCCTCTCCTTCCCCCTCCTTCTCCTACCACCCCCCGCCCCCTCAGTTTTCTCTCAAAATGAAAGCTAGAAGGATCCTGGTCCACCAATGCTCTTAGAAACCTTCACTAATCTTTGAAATTATAACACAATTGCTAAATGGCCATGACAAAATTGGCCATTGGAAAGGGTGAGTGGAATTTAGAGCTTATGAAATGGATTGTTATCTTCCTCCCTCAAAAAATTCCAAGGTATCCTAAAATGTGTTCTTTGGCTAACATTTTTGTAACTGGATATTTGTTTCGAAGAGAAAGACTTGGAAAGAAAAAAATGATTGTATTTATATGTAACTGCCTTTCCTTTCTACTTTGATAGATGAAGATTAAGTGTGTTTGGTCCCAGAATATGCAGCATGAGGCCTTTGTGGGCCTCTTCCTTCTTACCACCAGAGAACCGGAGGGATGCTAGGGATGCTGGTAACCTTTCCTTCCTGATGGAGAAGGTCATTGAGAAAGGGTACAGGAAGAATGACTATTTTTCTACATTCTGCTGTAGCCAGTGACAGGCATCATGGCACTTTTAATTCATTCCTTCATCTTGTTTGGAAAAACTTATCTATATGGAAAAACACATTCCACAAAAAGAAGTCTTTGCTTCTGGAAACATGTGTTTCAGGAAAAGAAAAGGGGTATGAAGAAGCTTTATTTTGGGCAAATATATTCTGTTTTTCTAAGTTAAATATTTATATAGTTTTGCAAAAAATACACACACACACACACACACACACACACACACACACAATTCTTTCAAAGAATAGAAAATAATCCCTAACTTTGGAAACAAACAGATTTTGGCAAAAGAGAGATATCTTTGTATTTTTTACATTAGGATTTTTATTTTGTAAACATGTAATAGTTTCTAGAGTTTTGCCTCACTTAGGGCAAATTAGCAATATAATTTGAGGAGATGCCATTCCTGGAAGGCATCAACAATTTATGTCCTCTAAGAATTATCAGACCCACTTATTCTTCAAACAACCAAAGTACTCATGAGAAATTTATTTAGTTTTCACTTATATTAATGCATCTTTTAACTGGCTTTGAAATTCTTCAATAATTTCCTGTAAAGAGTCTCAAATCTGGCTTGAACTACCATTGCCTCATTCGGCTGAGCATTAGAACCAACAGGTTAAACCAGTCTCCCAGAATCTGTCTATTCCCGACCCCCCATGTTTTAGCAGGCAAAAGTAAGCTTGGTTGGAAGAGGCAGGGGTGGCCTCTGCTCAGTTGAAGATTATTATTTCCCTGTACTGCCTCTCCAGTGATATTATCCCCCAATCCACCTTGAAATCCTAGAGACATTTCTACAAGGTTCATTACTCCACTTCATTAAGCAACAGGTCCTGTTAGTTAAACCTTAAAAGAAAATAGCAGCAGCAAACAATAATTTTAGTAGCATTTCCCAATTCCAGTCTGTGACCCATCTGTGAACTTTCCACATGAAGAATGGTGGTAGTGTATAAAGAAAATTCTAAACTTTTTGAAACCTTGTGACTGTCAGTATTCATGGGCAGGAAAAGCAGCTGAAGAAGAAATTCCTGTTCTGTAACTTAATATATGTATATGTTTTAGTTTATAAAGCCCTACGTGTGGCGCGTTGTGGATATACATCTCATAGGAGGATAATACAGGTACCAGGCTTCAACAAACTGACAGTGGGGTCTGAAGGGAGGATGCAAACATGGAAAACAGTAACTAATTGTGAAGCAGGATACAATAATCAATAACAGAGATTTAAGCATAGAGCTAAGGGAGCAAGGAGCCAAGGGTGACCAACCATGGGTCCTGACTGAAGGGAGGTTTTATGCAGTAGCACCTGTAGCATACAGACTCAGGTTCAAGTAAACATACTGTAAGAGGAGAAAGCAAGGCTCAAGTGGAACAGATTCAATAATGTATATGAAAGTCCTTGGCACATGGTTTCCCTTATTGTTGTAAGAAGCAGTTAGCATTTGAGTTGAGCTCTGAAGGATAAAAACCTGAAAATGAAGAGAAGGGTATTCTAGCTGAGGGAACAGCATGGAGATAGAAGTTGACAGTTTGAGGCTCAAGAGTGAGGTGGGGAATGATTGATGGTATGCTTCCAGCCAACTGCCTGGAGAGAGAAAACAGGACGCAGGGATTTAGGTTAGACAAAGCACTGGGGACTTTGTGTAACATGCCATGGAGTTTGGAGCAAATGAAGGAAAAAAAGGTGGCTAGGTAATTCCCCACATCCCCTTTCAGACATATCACCTTTTCTCTGGTCCACAAACACCAAAGGAAAACATGAAAACCAGCATGTTCCAACAAACAAGGACACAAGTGTTGTAGTTCATTGTGAAATAGTCCATCATTTCTACCCACCCAGACCCCTCTCCTATCAGTGCCACCACCCCTTCTATGGGTTACAACACCATTAACTCCACCTCACTATGTCTGACAACCTCCCTCTGAACCAGCTCAGACTGCCACAGTCACCAAGCACCGCAGGTAAAACTCAAACAAGGGAAATGTGTCAGAAAGTAATTGCACATGTCCTGTGGAGAATGTTATGCTTTGTCCATTAAGGAATTGTGTGGAAAAGATACACATCAGCTGATGGATTTAGATGGTGCCTGGTAGTCAATAAATATTGAGTTTTAATTGTTTGTAAGTTACGGGATTAAAATAAACTCTGCCACTTTTTGTTGTGTGGGTCTTCATAAGTCAATTTGCTCAGTAAGTGGTATTAAGAACTTTTGGGAACAATTAGGGTGTTTTCAGTTTTGAGCCTAAGTGCTCAAATTTACCACCTCCCTCATTACCATTTTAATGTTTATTTAATTTTAAGAGAGAGAATGAGAGCACAAGCTGGGGTGGGGAGGTGGGGGGGGAGAGAGGGAGACAGAGGATTTGAAGTGGGCTCCAGGATGTCAGCACAGAGCCTGACACAGGACTGGAACTCACAAACTGTGAGATCATGACCTGAGGCTGAAGTCGGTCACTTAACTGACTGAGCCACCCTGCTCCCCCTCATTACCATTTTAGTATTATTTGAAAAAACAAACATGAGATTTTTTTCCGAATTAAAAGATATTATATATTATATAGAATTTGGAAAGTACCAAACTCCCAGTCTTTTAAAATCCTCCATTTAACAATAATCAGACTCACCTGTGTTAATTTCCTATTGCTGCTGTAACTAATTACTACAAATTTAGTGCCTTAAAACAACTCAATTTGTAGGGTACCTGGGTGTCTCAGTCAGTTGAGCATCTGACTCTTGGTTTCCACTCAGGTCATGATCTCAATTTCGAGAGTTTAAGCCTTGTGTTGGGCTCTCCGCTGACAGTGCAGAGCTACTTGGGATCCTCTCTCTTCCTCTCTCTCTGTCCCTCACCCACTCATGCTTGTGCTCTCATTCTCTCTCTCTTAAAACAAATAGACTTAAAAAACACACAACTCCATTTTTTTATAGTTCTGGAGGTTAGAAATCTGATCCAAGTCTCAATGTGCTAAAGTTAAGGTGTCAGCAGGACTGTGTTCTTCCTGGAGGTTTTAGGGGACAGCCTATTGCCTTCCCTTGTCCAACTTATCAAAGCAGCCCATCTTCTTTGGCTTGTGGCCCCCTTCCTCCATCTTGAAAGCCAGCAGCTTTTCATCTCTGATCATTGCTCCTTTATAGTCACAGCTCATCCATTCTCTCTTCTGCCTCCTCCTTCCACTCTTAAGGGCCCTTGTGATTACGCTGGGCCTACCTGAATAACCCAGGATGGTCCAGGATAATCTATTTACTGATTAGCACCTGCAAACGTAACTCCTCTTGCCATGTAAAACACATTCACAGGTTCTAAGGATTAGGACATGGATATCTTTGGGGGGCTGGGGAGTATCATTATTCTATCATAACCATAATCTCTATTCAGAATCAATAATCATAAATACCTATAATTTCCTAATCTTTGTCAAAATCACATATATACAAATATGAACTGTATGTAATAGACTCTTTCCTGCTTTAAAGTAGGATAATGTCCATGTTGGGAATAGGGTTTTCTGAATAGCTATAGACCGTGGTTTCAGTTTTCTGAATAACATGTAGGTCATTCTCCTCTGGTTTATAATCAATAAAACTACTTTGAATGTAATAAGTAGACACTGAAGAGTCAATAAAGATGTCCCTGCCTATTGCCTTTTCTCCCTTCAGAAGACAGAGGAAGTGGAGTGAATATATTAGTGTATGCTGACTTAGGAGCCAGTTGAATTTGTCAAGAAGTTTTAAAACTTTCTTCCTGGGAAGAACCAGAGTTGTTCCAATGAAAACAGGAGCCACTGGCAGTAATGAAACTTGGATATGTTCACACTTGTAACACAACACAGCTTAGCCTACTGAGTTCTGGGAAAAAGAAAAGAACTTATTTATACATTCTAATAATTTGTGTCTGAATGGGCAACTATTTCCTTTCTCCTGCAGTGTTCTACAATTACACAAATGTAAAGAATAGTACTCTTGATATCAGATATTTTTCTGCTGGCAGGTTACTCATGAGTCATCATCAAAGATTTTATAGGATTGTCCTCACAGACTATTCTCTAGGTAGGGAGTTGAAAGCAGTATAGCAATTCATTCTTGAAAACATTTCAAAATGGCATTATCTGTTTGAGTAATTAAGTAAAATCATGTGGAGTTTACTTTGAGTACCTTAATTCTAACTGCAAAGGGGATGCCATTTATTTATAGAGCACCCTTTGCCCAAAGACTGTAAGTCACTGAATTACTAAGTTATCCCTTAAAAGACAGGGAGGAAGAGACATTTTGGCAAAGTTAATCTTATGTGGTGATAAGGGAGAAGGTCTCTCATTCCAACTTTTCTCCCTTTCTCATCCCCCAAATTCCAAACTGGTGCAAGGATGGGTGGCAACTAAGGCCAGATATAGGCGATAATAGGAGTCACTTTTTTCAATTCAGGTGTGACCTGCGGTCTCCTTGTCCCCTGAGGTATAGCTAAAATGAAATCAATCCCCCAATCCCAAGGCTTGTGGCTGATTTCTCTCAATTCCCAGGCACTTTACAGTCTCAAAGGCACCTCTGGCTCTACACTTTTGTGTCCTCGGTTTATGGATTATTTCAGTGTCACGTGCTTTTGCCTTTGTTCAGCAGCACATGGACTCAGATGTGACATTCAGGTTCTTTCCTGTTTTCACCCCCCTGCCCCGCCTCCTCCACATACACACCACACTCACAGGGTGGTTTGCTCGGCCATTCTCTTTACCAAGATGGAAAGACAGAAGTAGAGACCTTGCCAAGGGAATTTGTACTCCTCCACCCTTCCTCCTTCACCTGGTGCCCCAGTTTTATGTCAACATCACTGGCCTCCTCCTCTCTCTTAGAGCCAAAACAAATTCCTCTCGTTTTGTCATGCAGAACCGGTCAGTCCTTTCTTTTGTTGCCTCAGCACCTTCTCACAGTCCTCAACGTTCACCTACTCCAAATGGTCTACCGGATATTTCCTAAGAATTCTAGTGCCAGCTCTTAAGATAAAATATAGAGGGTTAAAATTTTTATTAAACTCCAGTATTTTCAGCCCAGAGAAGACTAATGTTTCTTTTATTCAACAAATATTTTTTTGTGTGCCAGGCATGATTGCCAGAGCTGGGAACCCAGCCGGGGAGTTAGACATAGTCCTGAACCTCATGGAGTTTGTTTAAAACCTTTCTTAAAAGCTGAGAACAATCTGAGGGTTGATGGGGGGTGGGAGGGAGAGGCGGGTGGGTGCTGGGTATTGAGGAGGACACCTGTTGGGATGAGCACTGGGTGTTGTATGGAAACCATTTTGACAATAAATTTCATATTAAAAAAAAAACAACCTTTCTTCCCCATAAGACAAACAATGATGTGAATAATTAACAACTGTAGTAAATACCACAAAGGAGAATTGCTGAGTATTACCTCCGAGGGTGTGGTTGTGGCAGAAAGGGGTGAGAGTTAGAGGAAGTTTTCCCCTGATGACTTTTAATGCGCCCGGGATTAGAAAAGCCTGGCTTACTCCTAGACCAATGTTCTTTTCCCTGCAAATGCTGCCTCTGAAGACACAACTAAGGTAGGAAGGACATTTGTTAAGTTTCTGTCCTGAATTAACAAATCAATTTAACAAACATTAAGGGTCTGGCATGTGCCTAGTACTGTGCTTATCTACAGCCTCAAGGGGATGACAAAATATACAGCAACAACAACAACAAAAAGAATGAAGGATGTTTTTGGACAGTATGAAGGGCAGTAACTGAAACTGGTGGCAGAGTGGGCAGATGGTAACAGAAAGCCTTACCAGGTGCAGAGGCCCAGATAGTGAGGAGCTTGCTAAAGAGTGTCTAGCTAAAGGTAAGCTATGTTCAGAGTTCCTGAGGCAGAAACACATTGTTGGCTTGTCTGACCAGAGAGACAATTATGCAAGGCTAGAACAGATGAGAGGAAGAGAGATAGGAGGTTCTTGGTGTGGAGCCAGGACCCCGCTTAGGTAGGGTTCTGTAGGCCAGGGGAGGAGGAGTTAAGGTCTTTTCCCCCAAGAGTAAAATGAAGTTATCAGTAGGGGGAGTAACTTATCTCATTTACATTGTAAAAGGTCATTCCAGGTACAGGAAAGAAAATAGATTGTTTATCACCTTTTTATAATAAACAACCCAAACATCTATTTGAGACCGGGAAACTGAAAGGACCTCATGAAAGACTGCCTTTTTGCTGCCTCTGTTCTCCCCCACCCTACACAGGCCTAATAGAACAGATTATGTATGTCCTCTTTGTAAAAGTCAAGGCATTAATGATTTCTTTAGAGTCTTCCAGCATAATAGAGAACACCTAAGGAGTGACCAGGCAGAGTTATCATGAAGATTGCCCAAAACCACTGACTCACTAAGACCCCTGGCTCCAAGGCATATGTGACCTACGGAAGACACCTCAACACTCATCTTTGCTTCTGGATGCCTGAGCAGACACACACACTGGACCACAATCCTCAGTACAAACCCCAGGTCCCAAACAAAGACGAAGCTCACCCTTCTTTCCTTTCTGAGTCTCCCAGACACTCTGTATCTGCATTCTCTCTAGGTCTTCAATACCTTCTGCTCTCACTGCCTCTCGACTCAGGTTTGATTTCTATCCTGTGCAAAGCCAAGTGCCCTCTTGCTGGGTCCTGCAAGAATCCCTTCCGGATACTCGGACCCCGCCAGCCTGCATCATATTGATGCAGGTTTGGTTACATAAATTATGATATGGAATATTGTGAAGCCCTCAAAATGATGACATGTCTATTGTTGACAAGGAAAGATGTCCACATTTTAGTAACTGGGGGAAACAATTAGGTTACAGTATAGTGAATAGAGCTTTCATAAGTCTGGAAACCAAAAATGTTTATATTATTTATCTCTGGGTGGTGACAATATAGAATTTTTTTTTTTTCATTTTTGCTTACCTATATTTTCTAGTTTTTTTACTGGAGTAATGAAAAAAGGCAGATAAAAATAAGCTCATGAGACAGAAGATTAGAATATGGCCTGACAGAGAAAACATTTAAATACAGTACTGTGGCATTTTCATTTACCGAGAATTATATTTATAGCTTACTTCAAAACATGAATACTTTGCAGCACATTTCAAATGTTATTCTGTAAAATTTATAATGAAAGACTAAAAGTGTGATCACAGATATTGTTCCTTAAAATTAAAATTCATCGTAGTTCTCTTTTCTCTGCATGTGTCATTGTCTTTGGTCATACATTTTCTCAAACCCAAGTGAAGATTTTTCCTCACTCGAATGCCAGTTTTAGGGAGTGCTCTGTGTTGCCTTGCTTTATTTTTTAAATTAGGATTGGAAAACGTTTCTATCATTGTTCCACTTAAAATTTCCAATAAAAACAATTTGAAGAATGGGTAACTCCGACTCAGTGGAATATATTTGAGCTCCTGATAACTTTTATAAGTTTTTCCTCTACTTTTGCTCTGGAAGTATTGCACAATTCTAGACTTCTTTTTGTTGAAGGTTGACACTGTTGGATGATGTTTTAGGTCCTTCAAATATTAGCTGTTCAGTAACAGTAGCACACCCAAATGTCAATGGGCCAGTATGTCTGATTTTCTGATTGTAGCAGTGTGGGGGTGAGGTCCTGCAATCTTGGTCTTTCTGAATCCCCTTGTTTAATTCCAAAGGATTCCTCTGAATTTTAATTTTCATGTCATGTTTTATAATAGTAGATTGTTACAAATGTAATCAGGTTTTTGACTTACATGCTTATAAAAACTGAAGGTTATTTTTCTTGTTCATTCCTGTCTTTTTGAAATGATTTTCTATCGCGTTGTATAAAATAATTTGGATTGCCCAGATTCTCCAATGATCTGTGTCTGTAATAATTTAAAATAAACTATGTACAAGATAGACACCTTATTAATTGTGCTAAAAGAAAATAAGGAAATAAATGGCAAACAGCTATTTTAATAGCTAGGCAGCTTTAATGCTTTCTGATTCAGTAGCCATGGAGACACCCTTCCATTAGGCCAAAGTGTTGTCACATAGGGGTCCTTGGTAGCAGTCTCTGAAAATGTTTTATAACACAGCTATTACTTTTATTATAATTTGTTTATGCAGGCTATCAAACTCTGAAAAAAACGTCTTTAACAAAACCATGTGCTATTGGTAGAGCAAAGATACATTTCAGTTCATGTGATCATAGTGATGAATTCAAATTTTAGTGGAGTATGAATGAATCATAGCCATGAGGTATACTATACTACTTTTAGACCACCTCATTTAATAAAACATAGATCACTGGGCTACCTAGCCACTGAAATGCTATACCCTTGGTTTATATCAGAATCTAACAGTCACCTCTAGCATTTTTATGAAGTTTTCTGGTGTCCAAAGCCATTTCACATATACTATGGACACAATGTTTCCAAAGATGTCCTTAAACTTTAGGTGGTAGATATGCAAAATAATAATACACAGCATTTATTATCTCATGAAGCCTAACTTCTCAGCAGCCATCGTTTTCAAGACCAGGTGACAGACTTATTAACCTTGTAATTGTTAATTATTCATTTTTATTATTTTTTTAAGTTTACATCTGAGTTAGTTAGCATATAGTGCAATAATGATTTCAGGAGTACAATCCAGTGATTCATTCCCTACATATAATACCTGGTGCTCATCCCAAGTGTCCTCCTTAATGCCCCTTGCCTATTTAGCCCATCCCCCCACCCACAACCCCTCTAGCAATCCTCTGTTTGTTCTCTATATTTAAGAGTCTCTTCTGTTTTGTCCCCTTCCCAGTTTTTATATTATTTTTGCTTCCCTTCCCTTATGTTCATTTGTTTTGTGTCTTAAATTCTACATTGAGTGAAGTCATAGGTTATTGGTCTTTCTCTAATTTTGCTTAGCATAATACACTAGTTCCATACACACTGGTTGCAAATGGCAAGATTTCATTCTTTTTGACTGCTTAGTAATACTCTCTTATATACCCCATCTTCTTTATCCATTCATCTGTTGATGGACATTTGGGCTCTTTCAGTACTTTGGCTATTGTCAATAGCACTCCTATAAACATTGTGGTGTGTGTGACCCTTTGAAACAGTACACCTATATCCTTTGGATAAATACTTGGTAGTGCAATTGCTGTGTCATAGGGTAGTTCTATTTTTAGTATTTTGAAAAATTTCCACACGTTTTCCAGTGTGGCTGCACCAGTTTACATTCCTACCAGCAGTGTAAAAGGGTTCCTCTTTCTCTGCATCCTCGCCAGCATCTGCTGTTGCCTGAGTTGCTAATGTTAGCCATGCTGACAGGGTAAGGTGGTATCTCATTGTGGCTTTGATTTGTGTTTCCCAGATGATGAGTGATGTTGAGCATTTTTTCAGGTGTCGGTTGGCCATCTGGATGTCTTCTTTGGAGAAGTGTCTATTCATGTCTTTTGCCCATGTCTTCACTGGATAATTTGTTTTTTGGGTGTTGAGTTTGGTAAGTTCTTTATAGATTTTGGATACTAACTCTTTATCTGATATGTCATTTGGAAATATCTTCTCTCATTCCGTCGGTTGCCTTTTAGTTTTGCTGATTGTTTCCTTTGCAGTGCAGGTTTTTACCTTGATGAGGTCCCAATAGTTCATTTTTGCTTTTGTTTCCCTTGCCTCTAAAGACATGTTGAGTAGGAAGTTGCTGTGGCTGAGGTGAAAGAGGTTTTTGCCTGCTTTCTCCTCGAGGATTTTGATGGCTTCCTGTCTTACATTTAGGTCTTTCATCCACTTTGAGTTTATTTTTGTGTATGGTGTAAGAAATTGGTCCAGGTTCATTCTTCTGCATTCTTCTGTTCATTCTTCACTGTCCAGTTTTCCCCAACACCATTTGCTGAAGAGACTGTCTTTATTCTATTGGATATTCTTTCCTGCTTTGTTAAAGATTTGTTGGCCATATGTTTATGGGTCCATTTCATGCTTCTCAATTCTGTTCCATTGATCTGAGTGTCTGTTTTTGTGCCAGTACCATACTGTCTTGATGATTACAGCTTTGTAATACATCTTGAAGCCCGCTATTGTGATGCCTCCAGCTTTGGTTATCTGTTTCAGGATTGCTTTGGCTATTTGGGGTCTTTTGTGGTTCCATACAAATTTTAAGATTGTTTGTTCTAGCTCTGTGAAGAATGTTAGATAAGGATTGCACTGAATGTGTAGATGCTTTGGGTAGTATAGACATTTTAACAATATTTGTTCTTCCAATCCATGAGCATGGAATATTTTTCCATTTTTTTCTGTCTTCTTCAATTTCTTTCATGAGCTTTCTACAGTTTTCAGTGTATAGATTTTCACCTCTTTCGACTAGCCTTGTAATTGTTAATGACTAAAGTAACAACTTAATAGGTTTTTAGTCCAATCAGCATTGAAGACCTTCTATTTGTAAGCACCTGCATAGAACTTGAAGAATATGACTAAAGTGCTTGAGGCACCTGGGTGGCTCAGTCGGTTGAGTGTCTGACTTAGGGTCAGGTCATGATCTCACAGTTTGTGGGTTTGAGCCCCATGTCAGGCTCTGTGCTGACAGCTCAGAGCCTGGAACCTGCTTTGGATTCTGTGTCTCCCTCTCTCTCTTCCCCTCCCTCATTCATGCTCACTCTCTCTCTCTCTCTCTCAAAAAAAAAAATAAATAAAAACATTGAAAACATTTAAATAAAAAAATAAAGTTAACTGCTGCTTTCAAGAGGCTTGCAATAAAATAATTTTTAAGGAACTAATCACAATATGAATCAGAATGACAGATAATCAATAGAGGTACATTTATGGAAATAAAAAGAACCATGAATTTTTACAAGAAAGATCAAGGACGGGCGCCTGGGTGGCGCAGTCGGTTAAGCGTCCGACTTCAGCCAGGTCACGATCTCGCGGTCTGTGAGTTCGAGCCCCGTGCCAGGCTCTGGGCTGATGGTTCAGAGCCTGGAGCCTGTTTCCGATTCTGTGTCTCCCTCTCTCTCTGCCCCTCCCCCGTTCATGCTCTGTCTCTCTCTGTCCCAAAAATAAATAAACGTTGAAAAAAAAAATTAAAAAAAAAAGATCAAGGAAAGCTTTTCAAAGTGGTGGTATTGGATCTAAGTCTTATTCACACACACACACACACACACACACACACACACACACACACACACACCCGCTACCAGCATCATCATTCAAAGAAACTGCTTAGAAGACTGTTTTCATTCCCAGAAATGATTACTAATCAAAATATTTTAGAAATTGCCTCTAGATACCCTATTTGAGTCATAGGATAATCAACTCCATTTTGTTGTATACACACTTAGTTTTAGTATGCTGCCCACTGGTCAGCTCAAACAGATAAGCATTTATTCCTCTGAAGGGAGAAATGTTATCTGGAGCCCAGGATACCTTGGCCTCTCCTCCCATTTCTTTGTGATTTGTAGAGAAAGGAAGGATATTTCTGGAAACATACAGACCTTTCTCTAAGAGAGTTTTGTTGTGTCTGCCATCAAGCCTTGATGACCTGTGGAAGTTCAGAAACAGTTGCTAGCGTCAAAGAGGCAAGCTTAAGTGGAAATATTTAGTCTTTGATAAGAATGTTCAGCACTGTGTAAATGCAGATGTCAGTCATTTCCTCTAAACTTTGCTGCATATAAAGGAAAGAAACAGGATCTGTTCTTATTTTGTGTACAATTAAAACAAGCCAGTCTTCTCAGAGAGGCATTTGCTGAAATTGGGAAACTGGGGACAGAGCACAAGTCACCCAATCTTCATGGGAGATGCTATGCATGTTGCATCTCACCATGCCGTCAGGGATGAAAAAACATTTCCCCCCTCTTTGTGGCTACTAATCCTTACAAGACCATTGGTAAAGTGAATACCTAAAATAACTTGGAAGTACACTTCAGTTTCATGTAACGTCCAGTTAAAGGAGAGTGAGAAGGAAGAAATGGGTAAAATAGAATAGGAAAGGTGAAAGAGAGTAGAGTATCAAGTGGGTTAATAAAGAAGGAAGGATGAGTTAGGCAGAAGAGGAAGAGAGGAGAGGGAGAAACTATAGTAAATGGAAGAAATATTCTCATATTAAGGATGCTACACATTTATCACTGCTTTTGAACATGCTAACTTACACAGAACCTTCAAGGTCCCTTGTATGATTGTGAATGGGATTCCAAGAGAAACTCACAGTGGGGGAGATTTCTTGGAATAGCATTTGTTAAACTGGATTTTGAACCCCATATTCTTTTTTTTTTAATATATGAAATTTATTGTCAAATTGGTTTCCATACAACACCCAGTGCTCATCCCAACAGGTGCCCTCCTTAATACCCATCACCCACCCTCCCCTCCTCCCATACCCCCGTCAGCCCTCAGTTTGTTGTCAGTTTTTAATAGTCTCTTATGCTTTGGGCTCTCTCCCACTCTAACCTTTTTTTCTTCCCCTCCCCCATGGGTTCCTGTTAAGTTTCTCAGGATCCACATAAGAGTGAACACATATGGTATCTGTCTTTCTCTGTATGGCTTATTTCACTTAGCATAACACTCTCCAGTTCCATCCACGTTGCTACAAAGGGCCATATTTCATTCTTTCTCATTGCCACATAGTACTCCGTTGTGTATATAAACCACAATTTCTTTATCCATTCATCAGTTGATGGACATTTAGGCTCTTTCCATAATTTGGCTATTGTTGAGAGTGCTGCTATAAACATTGGGGTACAAGTGCCCCTATGCATCAGTACTCCTGTGTCTCTTGGGTAAATTCCTAGCAGTGCTACTGCTGGGTCATAGGGTAGGTCTATTTTTAATTTTTTAAGGAACCTCCACACTGTTTTCCAGAGCGGCTGCACCAGTTTGCATTTCCACCAACAGTGAAAGAGGTTGAACCCCATATTCTTGAGAAAGGTAGGTCCTTGGGTCTAATTTGATGGTTTCTACTTGATGATAATCTTCTAAAATGTTCACATAAGCATATTATGAATCACTAGGATGACTATAATAGTATTGTCTAATAATCCCATGGCAAAATTTACTATTAGGTAGGTGTAAAATATCACCAAGTTGTTCTGATTCTCATGGGCTAATGATAAAAGTAGTGGTTAACCTAGTAAATAATGTATTTGTGCCAAGTAAAATCCACTGAGTCATTCTGTGCTTGTAAGAAGAATGGCATCTGACCAGAGAAAAGTAGTGACAGAACAAAGTGATTTGAGGGAAAAACATATGTATTTAGTAGGGGCACAGGAACCCAAGAGAACCCATGTTAGACATGGGTACCACTATCTCATTGCAAATGGCAATTTGGTTTCAGCAAAAGGGAAATTGATCACATTGTTTTTTTAAATTTTTTTTTCAACGTTTATTTATTTTTGGGACAGAGAGAGACAGAGCATGAACAGGGGAGGGGCAGAGAGAGAGGGAGACACAGAATCGGAAACAGGCTCCAGGCTCTGAACCATCAGCCCAGAGCCTGGCGCGGGGCTCGAACTCACGGACCACGAGATCGTGACCTGGCTGAAGTCGGACGCTTAACCGACTGCGCCACCCAGGCGCCCCAATCACATTGTTTTTAATTTGGGTTTTATTCATTTTTCTGGTTTTATTTGAATTTCTAAATTTATTGTGGGCTTAAAATTATATGAAGGCCAAAAAAATATATGAAGGCCATAAGCATAAGATGTTTGTAACTTGTTTTAATTTCATACATGTTTAAATAGTAACATAATAAACATAAATTAGGGCAAATCTGTGAGTCTGAAATTTAAGAAATTAAAATAAAACCCCTTATTTCATTTATTTATTAAAGTTTTTTTAATGTTTATTTTTGAGAGAGAGAGTGTGTGAGAGGGAGAGGGACAAAGAAAGAGGGGACAGAGGATTTGAAGCAGGCTCTGTGCTGATAGCAGCCAGCCTGATGCAGGGCTTGAACTCACAAACCATGTGATCATGACCTAAGCTGAAGTCAGATGCTCAACCGACTGAGCCACCAAGGCACCCCTATTTATTAAAGTTTTAATTTTAATTCCAATTAGTTAACATGCAGTGTTACTCTCAGGTGTACAATATAGTGATTCAGAATTCCACACATGGAAGGAAGAGTTTTATTTTTAAAGAGGTCTGTTCATTACTCCAGTTTGAGAAACACAGTTTTAAACTGTAATGGAAGGGGAATATCACCCATGGGTAAATAATATCAAACTATGGACCAATAATATTAAAGTATAAAGTTCTGTGAAAATTGAATCATATTTGACTGTTGACTTACTACTATTCATTCACAGGTACTGCATATTCATCTCTAATTACTGCTTTCAGAGCAATGGGTCTTAGTATCTTTGCTTTAATTTTTTTTCTTCCCCTAGTAGATCTAAAAACAATTTGTTAGTGATAAATAGCACTGGCCATTTAATACAAGGAATTGCTGGATCACTATATTATATACTTGAAACTAATATAGCACTGAATGGTAACTCCAATGGAATTAAAATAAAAAGGAAAGCATTGGCCATTTAAAATGTTTATTCCTAAGAAGACACAGTTTAAAGGACAACTCGACTATAAGTGAAGTCACCCTAGAATACCTACCAAATGGTCAGAGATGCTGGCAAACGCCATTGTGTATGTTCTCCCCCCACCTTGATAGCACAGACAAGAGCAGGTCTGGGTGCTATAGCCAGCCTACAGCCTCAGGGAACCTTGGGCCCCTAGCCCACAGTCTCCCTCCCCCAAACAGCCCACCCGCTCATGACCACCTGAATTCCAGTCATTTGACTGAGGTGGCCCCAGCGAAATCCACGCTAGAATATCCCCCAGACTGAACTCACTATAGCTCCAGCCATGCCAGCCACGCAGTCCAAGTGTGTCCCAGTATCCCCAGCTTACACCCACTACAGCGTCAGTCAGCTAGTCAAAACTGCACAAGCGTATCCAGTTTACAGTTTACACTTGTATATGTTCCTATACAAGTTTATTCCTTCAAGACTGGGAGAGATAGCTGTTTTGCCTAATTCATAGAAAAATACAGAAAGTCACACAAAATGAGGAGATAGAGGAATATGGGCCAATGAAAGTAAAAGACCAAACTTTAGAAAAAGAACAAAATGGAATTAAGCAATCTACAGAAGTTAAATCTAATGGTCATGAAGACACTCACCAGACTCAAAAGAAGAGTAGATGAACTCAGGGAGAACTTCAAGAGACAGAAAAATATATACAAACAATATATGTATACACACACAAACCAATCAGAGTTGAAAAATACTAGAGGGAATCAGCAGCACATTAGAGGATGCAAAAGAACAGATCAGTGGTTTCTAAGACAGGGTAATGGAAAGCACCCAAGTTGAACAGCAAAAAGGAAAAAAGCATTAAAGAAAAAAAGAGGATAGGTTAAGGGACCTCTGAGACAACATCAAGCATATTAACACTTTCATTAAAGGGGCCTTAGAAGAAGAGAGAAAGGGAGAGAAATTTAAATAGCAGCTGTAAACTTCCCTAACCTGGGGGGAGAAAAGCAGACATCCAAGTTAAGGAAACAAACACAGACAGCGCCAAACAAGATGAACACAATGAGGCCTAAACAAAGACACGTAGTAATTAAAATGCCAAAGTTTTAAGATATAGAGTAGTAAGAGAAAATCAGTAAGTTCTGTACAAGAGGAAAGCCCCATCAGGTGATGAGCTAATTTTTTTTTTAGCAGATACTGTGGTAAGAAAGAAGTGAAATGATATATTCAAAGTGCTGAAAGTAAAAAAAAAATCTATACCCCAAAATACTCTTCACATGGCAAAATTATCATTTAGAATTAAAAGGAGAGATAGTTTCCCACACAAACAAAAGTTAAAGTTCATTACCACTGAAAGGTTTTACAAGCAGTATTAAAGGAACTTCTTGAAAAGGAAAAGACTGTAACTAGAAGAAAATTATGAAAAGAAAAAATAAGGGGTGCCTGTGTGGCTCAGTAGGTTAAGCGCCTAACTCTTGATTTCAGTTCAGGTCATAATCTCACGGTTTTTGAGTTCAAGTCCACATCAGGCTCTGCACTGATAGTGCTCATAGCCTGCTTGAGATTCTCTGTGTCCCTCTCTCTCTGCCCCTATCCTGCACGCATGCTCTCTCAAGATAAATAAAACTTAAAAAAAAAAAAAAAGAGAATTATAAAAAGGAAAACTTTGGGGTCACCTGGGTGGTTCAGTTGGTTGTGCCCAGCTCTTGATTTTGGCTCAGGTCATGAGTTCATGGTTTGTGAGATTGAGCCCTGCATCGGGGTCCACACTGACAACATGGAACCTGCTTGGGATTCTCTCTCTCTCTCCCCTCTCTCTCTGCCCCTCTCCTGCTCTCTCTCTTTCAAAATAAGTAAACTAGAAAGAAAGAAAGAAAGAAAGAAAGAAAGAAAGAAAGAAAGAAAGAAAGAAAGAAAGAAACTTTACTGGTGAAAGCAAATATATACAAAAAGAGTGAATCAATAACTTTTAAAGCTAGTATGAAGGTTAAAAGACAAATGTAGTAAAAATCAAATAGATAAAAAATTACTTAAGGAACTCACAAAATAAGCAAAGTAAGATACTATATATATATATATATATATATATATATATATATATATATATATAATGTGTGTATGTGTTGGGGGAGTAAAATGTAGTGCTTTTATAATGTGTTTGAATTTAGTGACCATCAACTTAATATAGACTGCTCTATACTTAGGATGTTATATATGATCCTCATGGTAAGCACAAATCAAAAAGCCTATAATAGTCATACAAAAAATTAAGAGAAAGGAATCTGAACACTAAAGACCTCAACCACAAAGAAAAGAAGGAACATAGAAGAACCACATAGAAACTCAGCAACAACATGCCGATAACTACATGTCTATCCATAATTATTAAAAATTTTTAAAAAATATTTTTGAGCGAGCAAGCAAGCATGAGTGAGCAAGCATGCAAGCACACGAGTTGGGGAGGGGCAGAGAGAGAGGGAGACAGAGGATCCTAAGTAGGTTCCACCCTGTGAGCACAGAGCCTGATGTGAGGCTTGAACTCCAGAACAATGTGATAATGACCTGAACCCAAATCAAGAGTCAGCCATTTAATGGACAGAGCTACCCAGGTGCCCCATCCATAATTATTTTAAATGTAAATGATCTAAATGCTTCAATCAAAAGACATAGGGTGACTGAATGGATTTTAAAAAAAAGACACATCTAGGGGCGCCTGGGTGGCTCAGTCGGTTAAGCATCTGACTTCGGCTCAGGTCATGATCTCGCGGTCCGTGAGTTCGAGCCCCGCGTCGGGCTCTGTGCTGACCGCTCAGAGCCTGGAGCCTGTTTCAGATTCTGTGTCTCCCTCTCTCTCTGACCCTCCCCCCTTCATGCTGTGTCTCTGTCTCAAAAATAAATAAACGTTAAAAAAAAAAAAAGACACATTTATATGCTGCCCACAAGAGACTCACTTTAGACCTCAAAACAGATATAGATTGAAAGTGAAGGAATGGAGGAAGATATTCCATGAAAATGGAAACAAAAAAATCTGGGGTATCAATACTTGTATCAGACAAAATGGATATTAAATCAAAGACTATAACAAGAAACAAAGAAGGGCATTATATAATGATAAAGGGCTCAGGCCAACAAAAGGAGATAACAATTGTAAATATTTATGCACCTAACATTTAGAAGCACTTAAATATATAAAGCAAATATTAAACAGACATAAAGGGAGAAATTGACAGTATTAAGAAAGGGACTTTAACACCTCACTTACATACATGGATAGATTATCCAGACCCCCCCCCCCCCAAAAATAAGGAAACAGTGGTTTGAATGACACATTAGACTAGGTCGATTTACATGTACATACAAAACACACATACTTTAAGAACTTTAGAACACACATACTTTAAGTGCACATGTAACATTATTCAGACAGCTCACATGTTAGACTCCAAACCAGTCTCAAAAAATTTAAGACTGAAATCATGTCAAGCATCTTTTCCAACCAAAACAGTATATGAAACTAATTACCAATTATAAGAAAACACTGGTAAAAGATACAAACACTTGGAGGCTACAACATGCTACTAAAAAACCAATGTATCAATGAAGAAATCAGAGGAAATAGAAAAATACATGGAGACTAATAAAATTGAAGACACAACAGTCCAAAATTTTTGAAGCACAACACAAGCATTCATAAGAGGGAAATTTATAGTGGTACAGGCCTAGGTCAAGAAACAAAAAAAGTCAAACAGTCTAACTCTATACCTGAAAGAACTGATGAAAGACAACTAAATCCAAAGGTTAGAAGAAAATAATAAAGATGGAAATAAATGAAATAAAGTAAAAAAAAGGAGAAAAGAAAAAAAAGCCGAGGAAATAAAGAGCTGGTTCTTTGAAAATATAACACTGATAAACCTTTTGTCAGACTCATTAAGAAAAAAGGAGAGAGGACTCAAAAACAATCCAAAATGGAAAAGAAGTAAAACTGACAACACAGAAATACAAAGGATTATAAAGAGACTACTCTGAAAAATGGTATGTTAACAAAATTGGACAACCCAGAAGAAATAGATACATTCATAGAAATACAATTTTCTAAGACTGAATCATGAAGAAATAGAAAATTGGAACAGGCTGATTACTAGTAACAAAATTGAATTGGTAATTAACAACAACAACAACAACAACCCCCCATAAACCAAAGTCCAAGATGATTTCACAGGTGAATTCTACCAAACATTTTTAAAAGAGTTAATGTGTATTCTTCTCAAACTTTTTCAAAAAAAAAAAAAAAAATAGAGGAAGAAGAATTTTCAAATTTCATTCTGTGAAGCCAGTGTTACCTTGATACTAAAGCTAGACCAAGATACTACATACATACATACATACTACATACATACATACATAAATACAAGCCAATATCCTTGATGAACATAGATGCAAAAATCCTCAACAAAGTATTATCAAACTGAACTCAACAATACATTAAAAGGGTCATTCATCTCAATCAAGTGGAATTTATTCCAAGGATACATGGATGCTTCAATATATGCAAAATCAACATCACATATCATATTAACAGAAAGATAAAAATCCTATTGATCATCTTGATCATATTTATCATCCTCACATTGATCATATTGATCATCTCAATAGATGCAGAAAAAGCATGTGACAAAATTCAACATCCACTTATAATAAAAACTCTCAACAAAGTTGGTTTAGAGGGAACATACCTCAACATAATAAAGGCCATACATGACAAACCCACAGCTAACCTGATACTCAATTGTAAAAAATGGAGAGCTTTTCCTTTAAGATCAGGATTAAGATCAGGAACAAGACAAAGGTGCCCACTCTTGACACCTTTATTCAGCATAAAACCATAAATCCTAGCCACAGCAATCAGACAGGAAATAAAAGGAATCCAAACTGATAAGGAAGAAATAAAACTGTCACAATTTGCAGAGGACATGATCTTATGTATAAAAAAAACACTAAAAACTCCACCAAAACATTGACAGAATAAATGAATTCAGTAAAGTTGCATGATATAAAATATATAGAAGTCTGTTATGTTTCTATATAGTAATAACACGGAAGCAGAAAGAGAAATTAAGAAATAATCCCGTTTACAATTATATCAAAAAGAATAAAATACCTAGGAATAAATTAAACCAAGGGAGTAAAAGAGCTATACTCTGAAAATTATAAGACATTGATGAAAGAAATTGAAGATGACCCAAAAGATACACAATGCTTATGGACTGGAAGAATATGCTGAATGTTCATACTACCCCCCAAAATTGATAGATTTAGTGCAATCACTATCAAAATACCAGTAGTATTTTTCACAGAAATTGAACAAGAAATTCTAAAATTTGTAGTCAACCAAAAAGACTTCCAATAGCTAAAGCAATCTTGAGAAAGAAAAACAAACCTGGAGGCATTATAATCCTGGATTTAAAACTATACTACAAAGTTATAGTAATCAAAGCAGTATGGTACTGGCACAAAAATAGACATATAGATCAACAGAATAGAGCCCAGAAATAGACCCACACCTATATGGTCAATTAAAATTGAGAAATGGAGAAAAGACAGTCTCTTCAATAAATGATGTTGAGATAACTGGATGGCTACATGTAAAAGAATTACACTGAACCACTTACTCTGTACAGAAAAAAAAAAAAAACCTCAAAGTGGATTAAATACCTAAAAGTGAGACCTGAAACCATAAAAATTCCTAAAAGAAAACACAGGCAGTAATTTCTTACACACTGGCCTTAGCAACCTTTTTCTGAATGTGTCTCCTGAGGCAAGGGAAATGAAAGCAAAAATAAAGTATTGGAATTACATCAAACTAAATTCTTTTGCACAGCAAAGAAAACCATCAACAAAACGAAAAGACAACCTACTGAATGGGAGAAGGTATTTCCAAGTGATATATTTGATAAGGGGTTAATTTCCATACAACTCATATAAGTCAACACCAAAAAAGCAAATAATCTGATTAAAATTGGTCAAAGGACCTGAATAAACACTTTTCTGAAAAAGATATCCGGATGACCAACAGACACATAAGAAGATGCTCAACATCACTAATCATCAGGGAGCTGCAAATCAAAACCACAATGAGATATCATCTTACTCTTGTCAGAATGGCTAGAATAAAAAAATACAAGAAGTAAGAAGTGTTGGTGAAGATACAGCAAAAAAGGAACTCTTGTGCACTGTTGGTGGGAATGTAAATTAGCGCAGCCACTATGGAAAACACTATGGGGTTCCTCAAGAAATTAAAAATAGAAATATGATCCAGCGATTTCACTTCTGGGTATTTATCCAAAGAAAAGGAAAACAGTAATTTGAAAGGATATATGTTCCCCTTTGTTCACTGAAGCATTATTTACAACAGCTAAGGTATGGGAAGTAACTTATAGGATGAACTGATAGGGGCACCTGGGTGGCTCAGTCTGTTAAGTGGCCAACTTCAGCTCAGGTCATGATCTCACAGTTCGTGAGTTTGAGCCCCACATGGGGCTCTCTGTTCTCATTGTGGATTCTCTGCTCCCTCCCTCCTGCCACTTCCCTGTGTGCACACGCTCTCCCAAAAATAAACATACATTTAAAAAAAAAAAAAAGGATGAATTGATAAAGATGTGGCATATATACACAATGAAGTACAACTCGGCCATAAAAAGGAACAAAAGTTTGCCATTTGTGATAACATGGATGGACCTAGAGGATATTAAGCTTGGTGAAATCAGTCAGAGCAAGACAAATGTCATATGATTTACTTATACACGGAATATAAAAAAACAAATGAACAAACAAAACCAGAAAGACTCCTATTCAGATACAGAGAACAGACTGGTGGTTGCCAGAAAGCAGTGCGGGTGGGGGTGGGGGATGGGCAAAATAGGTGAAGGTGATTAGGAAGTGCAAAACTTCCAGTTACAAAATAAGAAAGGTGCAGGCATTTATTGAATGGAGAATATTGCCAGGCATAATAGTTATATAATTTATAGGTACTTCTTACATTTGTATATAAATATTAAAAATATTTAAACAATATTTATATATAATTCATTCTTGAACAACATGGGTTTGAACTGTGGGGGTCCACTTCTGTGTGGATTTTTTCAACAAACATATATGCAGTACTGTAAATGTATTTTCTCTCATAATTTCTTAACATTTTCTTTTCTCTAGCTCACTTCATTGTAAGGATACAGTATATAATACATGTAATATACGAAGTATGTGTTAATTGACTAGGTTATTGGTAAAGCTTTTGGTCAATAGTGGACTATTAGTAGTAAGTTTTTGGGGAGTCAAAAGTTACATGCAGATTTTCGATTATGTGAGCGTTGGTGCCCCTAACCCCCATGTTGTTCAACTGAATAAAAATAAAAAAGTAAATAAAACATGTTTATATATGTAAACTAATTACGATAGGTTGATCCATAGAGTGATGGAGATAGAGAATACATGGTTATCAGCCTTGAGAAGCTCAAAATCTAGCAGGGGAGACAAAGGTGAAAACAAAGTACAAAGCAGTAGAAATAATTGCTAATTATAGATGTGTGAATTGAAACAAAGAGGAGATAGAGACTACCTTTGCCTGCAGGAGAAGAATTGGAATTCACTTTTATTAGGACGACTTATTCTGTGTTAGAAATTAGAATTTTCAGATTCCAGAGTAAGAGGAAAACATCTATGTAAGGTTTTTTTTTTCCCCTCAAGCTTTGAGATATCAGTGGCATGTAATATATGTAAGATGCACAATGTGATGATTTCATACACATGTGTATTACAAAATGACTACTACAATAAGGTTAGTTAATAACTAACCATCCTGAGTAGAGTTTTAAAATTTATCTCTGGGGCACCTGGGTGGCTCAGTCAGTTGAGTGTCTGACTTTGGCTTAGGTCATGATCTCACCGTTTGTGAGTTCCAGCCCCACATCAGGCTCTGTACTGATGACTCAGAGCCTGGAGCCTGCTTTGGATTCTGTCTCCCTCTCTCTTTGCCCATCCCCCACTTGTGCGCTCTCTCTCTCTCTCTCTCTCTCTCTCTCTCTCTCTCAAAAATAAATAAATATTAAAGCAAATAAAAATAAATTATCTCAGTAAGGAAACCAGCATGCAGTAGTCTGGCAAGCGTGATACAAGAATTTGCTACACAGGTAACAATTGTATAATGTACCAAGGAAATTTGAAATGGCTCCTTTACATAGACCGTAATTGTATGATAGCACATGTAGGTAGAATAGAGTGAAGAGTGTGATGCACTCTTGTGCACTGTTGGTGGGAATGTATCCATCATTTCACTCACTTGAAAAACTACCTTTACGTGCAAGATATTGCATAGGTACTAATGAGAAAACAAAAACTAATAAGGTGTATTTCTTGCATCAAGGAGATTTTTGTAACCTAGTGAGGGAGATAAAATATACTCAAGTGACTACAATCCAAGCAGTTTGTGCTTAGGGTCAGGCGAACTGTATAACCAAGCATTAAAAAGCTCAGAGAAAATGCTTCATTTGGGTATAAGAGAGGACTTCTCGGGAGAACGTGGATGTGAGCTTGGTCATAAGGATAAATAGAAGTTTTGTAGGTGGCTATCATGGCGAGAGGGTGAGTTTCCCAAACATAAGAATCTCTTGAATCACATAAACACATTTGTAGAGGTGGGAAAGGGTAAGTCCTATTTCACGAACAGAAAGTAATCTAGCCTGGTATGAGTATAAAGTACATATAGCAGAGTTGTGGGAGACAATTTTTGAAAGATTAATTAGCAATAAGTCATAGGGGCTTGAATTTTGGGCAAACCAGACAATTGTACAAACATTTATTGAGGATATAATATCTCAAGCATTGGGAATTCAAAGATGAATGAAGCGAAGCCTTTGTCCTTGGGAACTCAGACACCCCATACCTGATGCTTTGGAGCTAGGCGTAAGGAAATAATTCTAAAATATGAGGGTACATGCGATGAAGAAGATATGTGCAAAGGACTACGGGAACAATTACTTCTCACTGGGCGAGTTAGGGAAAACACTAGGGTAAAGATAATATTGTAACTGGGTCTTGATAACTAAGTGCAGAAAAAACAAGAACATAATGTTTCTTCTGCGTACAAAGTCTCAGAGATATGGAAAAGCTGATTTAGTCAAAGAGCAGCACGTGGCCCCTTGTGACTCAGGGGCAAGTATTAGAAGTTGAGGCTGGAAAGCAAGACTGGGGTCAAAATGAGAAGGACCTTGTCGGTGTGGTAAGGAATCTGGGCTTAAGTCTCCAGTCATTTTCAAACATTTGATTTTGTGGCACGCCTTCAAATACTAGGATTTTTAGCAGGACAACAGAAAGGATCAAACATCTAGAACCATTAATCAAGCCAGCAGCAATTACAGTACAAACAATAGCAGAGCTATAGTCTCACAGTGTCTATAAAAGCATCCATAGTTACCTCACTACTCACTTGGTTGACCTTCAGCACATTTTTCTTTCTTTTTCTTTCCTTTTTTTTTTGAATACAGCTATTTATTCCCAGACATACACTCTTGAATCCTGGAAGGCAATGTTCTCACAAGCTCCAATAAGCACAAGGTAGTTCCCTTGGTGTACACTTGATGTTACCCTAAGCCTCTTTCCTCTTATTTGTAGCAAGTTGCATTCTACTTAACACCCTCAAGTTGCAAAATCTTAATTCTGACAGAAATTCTTGTTAAAATTTTCAATCTCGGAAAAACGGAATTTTACCTACTGATCAGAAGGTGGTCATCTATTTGCAAAGCATGCAAGGTATGGGGACAAAGTGCTGTGTCTTACCAGATGCCTGCCATTGCTGTAGGCAATAGAAAGTTCTAAAAGACCTTTAAACAGGTGGATCCATAACCAAAGTGATGATATAGGCAGGTTAGTCTAACTGCCACGTGCAAAATGGATTGGGGAGAGGAGAAGCTGGGAGCTGGGAGAACATTTAAGGCCAGAACTAGGATCAGAACTAGGGTTTCAGTAGAAAGGGAGAGTAGGGGCCTTTTTTTTTTTTTTTTTAAGTTTATTGAGAGAGAGAGAGAGCAGGAGAAGGGCAGAGAGGGGGAGCAGGGGAAGAGAGAATCCCAAGCAGGCTCTTCACTTTTAGTGCAGAGCCTGATGCAGAGCTTGAACTCACAAACCAGGAGATCATGACATGAGCCAAAATCAAGAGTCAGTTTCTCAACCAACTGAGCCACTCAGGTACCTCAGGTCCATTTTATTAAGAAAATACAGAGGCAAACCGTAAGCGACTCTGAATACAGAGAACAAACTGAGGTTGCGGTAGGGGAGGTGGGTGGGGGGATGGGTTAAATGGGTGATGGGCATTAAGGAGGACAATTTTGGGATGAGCACTGGGTGTCATATGTAAGAGATGAATCACTGGGTTCTACTCTTAAAGCCAAGATTACACCATATGTTAACTAACTTGAATTTAAATAAATAAAAGAAATACAGGATTTGTCAATTGATTGGGTGGAGTAGGAGTGTCATGAAGAGGAATCCAAGATGGGCCTGATATGTTATGCCTGGGCAGACAGAAGAATATTGGTGCCACTAACAGAAATAGGATAGTCAGGAGTAACAGCTATTTGGGATTACATGAGAAATGTGGCTCAGGGTAATTGAGTTTTAAATGGTAGTTACAAATTAACCAAGAGTAGTGAGGTCTCTTAGAATATTCTTATCATTCTAGTAAAAACCCGGAGAAAGTAAATATTGTGCAATATAACAATTCAATGTGTGTGTATGTTTTGTTTTGTTTGTTTGCTTTATTGTCTCTTAGTGTTTCATCTATAACTCCCATGTTTTTTTTTGTTTGTTTGTTTTGGTTTTTTTTTTTAGATTTTATTTTTAAGTAAGCTCTATACCCAATGTGGAGCTTGAATTTACAACCCTGAGGTCAAGAGTCCCATGCTTCACCAACTGAGCCAGCCCCGTACCCCTATAACTCCCTTGAAATACAGTTGTGTTTGTAACAGCCGATTTACGTATAATTTCCTGTAGAATCCATTAATATAAAAATATTCCCAACCCTTACAGGCCTTAAGAAGTATTCCTGGAAAGTGGGAGTGGCTATCAGCTACTTGGCCATCTAGGGATTCTAATAAGTCTAATTCTCCTGACAAACAGGTCTATAAGATTATTTCTGTGGCCCTTACCTTTCTACCCTGTGGTGGAGCATATGCAGATACCTGCAGTATAGAACTGATAAGTACCAGCCTCTAGTAGGTAACCATTAAGCAGAATGGTAACTAGGCAACTAATTTTTGAGCCCTATTATTTCTTTTACTACAAATAAGGAAGTTAAAAAAAACTTTTCACTCATTAGTTGTTTCCCCAATTTTTAAAAAAATATTTTTTAATGTTTATTTTTGAGAGAGAGAGAGAGAGAGAGAGAAAGAGCGCGAGCGCGAGTGCGCGAAGGAGAGAGAAAGAGAGAGAGAGAGAGAGAGAGAGAGAAAGAGAGAGAGAGAGAGCAAGAGAGAGAGAGAGAGAGAGAGAGAGAGAGAGAGAGAGAGAGAGAGAGAATACACAAGCAGGGGAGGGGCAGAGAGAGAGAGAGAAGGGGACAGAGGATCTGAAGCGGGCTCTGGGCTGACAGCCCAATGTGGGGCTTGAATTCGTGAGCCATGAGATCATGACCTGAGCTGAAGTCAGAAGCTTAATGGACTGAGCCACCCAGGTGCCCCTCCCCAACTTGAAAAGGCAAAAGGCATATCCTCAGAATAGCCCAAACCCATAATTTAGTGGACCCAAGCACAAACTTGAGTGACTACATTAAAAATGGCTTTTATTATGATGTATAAACCAGAGTCAGGAGCTCCAGATTTTCTGGGGGGGGGGGGGGGGGCGGGTCCCTGTGAGGATGGCTTTGTCAGTGGTCCTCATCTTATTATCCAGGTACACAAGATGGCACGGGGGGGAGGATTTCAATGGCATTCATACCACTAGATCAGCTTGTAGTACAGAACGTATCAAAACACACATCCTTGACAATCTGGATTCCTAGCCATATTCCCTGAAGGAGCTGTCAGTGGGAACCTTCATGGGTGAGAAGAGTTTGGAGCCTGAGGCAAAGGACCCTGCCCTGCAGAACAGGGAGGGTGGAATGGGAAGGGGAAGGTTGAGACAGTTGATTTTTCCAACTGAGTTGTTTTTGTTCTTCAGCACATTTCCTCCCTTTCATCCACTGCTGAATTCAGAGTTCTCTAATTATTAAAGGCTAATGGTTCAACACAGTTTCATTTTTCCGGGTCCCTGAGCTATCATGAAGGTATTGGTGGAGGGAGTTATAACTGGCACAAGAAACTTGAAAGTAGAAGGCACCATGCTATTCTGGTAAAAAGGGCAGGTGGGAATCCTTGGTCATTTCCACGTTTCCCTCTCTTCTGTGTGAGCAGCAGGAGCAGCACTGACCACATGGGTAAAGCTCCTGGGGATTAGCTACCCTCCTCCCCAGAGCGCCAAGACACAGATCAAGCATTCTGGTTTGAGGCACAGTAAGACAGTACAACTTGGCTGACAAAATTAGGAGGATATACATTATCCTTTCCTTCAAATGTTAGAACACTCATCTTTCCTCTCCACACATGTTGCTTTATGGTATTTCCATGGGGCTAGTTTCCCACTTTCAAAAGCAGGATAAAATTAAGGAAAATAGATTAAGATGGAATAAAATGTACAATGTTCTCTCAAGCCATTGCAAATTTTGGAATGTTTTGGCAAAACATCTGGCTGGGTTGTTTGTTTTTAACTTTCCACACAGTTGGAGCCCTGAAGCCAGGATATAAGGTGAGTGGCGCTGCTTAGAGCACAAACCTGTATTGCTGAAATGTCAGTGTGGCCTCACAGGTCACGGTGATGTCAGGGAGTGAGGGACGAGATCGTCTCTTCCATTTAACAAGAGTCCATTTACAGCTGGAGCTCAGCCCCGCCCACAGGATATCTGAAAAATAAGACATACGTTTCATCAATATAAATCTGACCTCAAATATTTGAGCCTTTGAGTTTTCAGTTCTTAATTTAAATACAAACATTGACTAGCTTCGAATTGAGTAAAGTATGTGGAAATAGGCGTTTCTTGTGTAACAGCTCTGGCTTCCATTTTGTAAGCCAACCTGTTGCCTTTGGCTAGAGCATTGTCTGCTGTTTTATAATATCCTTCTGGGGCTAACAGCTAGTTCTGTTTGCTACGTAGGATTTTATCAAATGCTCTTCATGATCTCATAACCAAGTAAGATTTATTCATTTATTTTTTTCAGCTGATTAATGTACTGGCATGCCTCTTGGCTGCAAAAAAATGAAAAACAAATTACTGAGAAAAATATTTAGTAATTAATGAAGACTTATTCCCCCCCCCCCCAGCTTACAAAGATTCAGATCAAAATCTTATTTAAAAAACTTGAAATGTGAACTTAACCTTTAATCCTTAAGAACAGAAAACGAATTCTTTAGGATAAAGAATGCTTTAAAAATGGATTTTTTTAAAAAAAAACCTCTAGGAATTGTTAACAGGATCATGCAGCCAAATTTAATTGACATGAAGAAAGACTGAAAGAGCCTAATACTGTCACTCAGATTCTCCCAGGTCTCTAGGGACGTAATCATTTCAGAAACACTTTCCTGTGACAATGAAAAAAAAAAAGTCTCATTTTTCTGTTCTATTGAAATGGGTCCAGCTTTGGTTAGGGGAAAGTGAAGCAGTTATCAGAGCAGGTACCTTTACTGAACTGGAAATATTCCCTTTTTTGACATTTTTCTGAACATCTCCTATGTGCCAGAACCCATGCCCTCATATAACAACATCACATTCTATTGGAGCAAATATTGCAGGATCACAGATCTAAGAGGCCACAAACACTGTCTGGAAAGATGGAGAGCTATTAAGTTCTGTGCAGAATCTTGGATTTTACCCTACTTGTAAGCTAGCAACCAAGTATGGTACTATTGCATGGATTCTGATAGAAGACATGAGATTCCCAGGTCAGAGACAAATGACTGTATTACAGCACAGCTAATAGCACAAGTGTGATAACAGCACCAGTCTCTGTGCCCCCCCCCCCACCCCAATATGTGGGGGGCACTCAGGTGGGCCTAGATGAATGCCTGTGTATCTTATGAAGAACCCAGAGTCTATGGAATTTACCATTTTTGCAGTAAGAGACAAGCAAGATGTTACTCCAGCCCTCAAGATTTCTCTCTGCAAATGTAATGCTGAGAAATAGACAGGATAGTGATCAGGGCTTTGTGTTCGTGACAATGGAGACTCAGGGCCCAAGATGGATTTCTTCCAGTAGAAACTTCACGGAGAAGAGGATATTTAGTTTGAGATGAACAAGTATTTGGTAAGGACAAGAAGGACTCATTCCTAAGTTAGTGAGAGCATTATTTGCAAAGGCGGCACGAGAGACACAGAGAGGTTTCAGGAACAATGGAAGTCTGACATGATTGGAGCGGTAGTGATGAGGCTAAATAAGTAGACTGGCATCCAGTCATTGAGGGCTTTGCGTACCATTGAGATTATGGAGCATGGCTTTTCATTGTAACCCAACACATTTTGGAGCATTGTTTTTTTAAATAAAAGAGTTTCCAAACGACTCTTTGTCTCTATTAGTGTTTATTTTTGAGAGAGAGAGTGTGATAGAGAGCAAGGGAGCTAGTGAGCATGAGCAGGGAGGAGCAGAGAGAGAGAAAGGATCCAAAGAAGGCTCTGTGCTGACAGCAGACAGCCTGATGCAGGGCTTGAACTCAGAATTGTGAGTGATCTGAGCCGAAGTTGGACACTTAACTGACTGAGCCACCCAAGCACCCCTCAGATCATTTTAAAACAGAGGTATGACATGATTGGCTTTTATTTTCTATTATCTGGTGATAATGTAGAGAATGGACTGCAATCAGAGAGAAGTTATGTGAGCCTTTTATTAAAAAGTTCTGGAACAGCTCAATTCTTTTAGTCCTGTAACCCCCTGCATATTCCCCATCTTTTTCTAAGGCTTCCCTCATCTTACCCTATGTCCCCTTCTCACCTCCAAGAACCTCACACATCCACTTTCATGCCTGGCAGTTAGCTCCCTTCAACTCACACTGGGCGTGCTCAGAAATTTGCTGGTAGGAATATCTCTATTTAATTTACTGAATTTTACAGTACTTTTAAAGTTGTAAACATGTTATTTTCTGGGAATTCATCCACTATTTTTTTATGTCAATATACTAGTAAGAATTTTCACTTGGCAGAATATAATTTATAAATCCACGGTATAAAAGGTAAATTGAAACGAGAAAACCCCACAAAGTACTCTATTGGAAACAGTATTTGTGTATTCTAAAAAATCATAAGACAAGTATGATATTTTAAGAAATTAAAAATTACATTAACTATATTGAACACACACACAAAAAAACCCCACAAAGATACAAGGTGTTTTATTTTCATTGTGATTTTAAGACCCTTGCAATTTTATAATGTATTCTGGGGAAGAGGTGATGGTGATTATTTTTTAAATCGCTTCTGGAAAAGTGTATTAGCTTCCTGTCACCACTGTAACAAATTTCTATAAATTTAGGGGATTAATTCAACAAAAATTTCTTCTACTATCGTTGTAGAGGCCAGAAATATGCAATAATTTTTACTGAGCTAAAAAGTCAAGATGTCAGCATTACTAGCATGTTGGTTCCTTCTGGAAACTCTGAGGGGACCTGTGTTGTTACCTTTTTTATGTTCTAGGGGCTCCCGTCTCCGTCTTCAAAACATATCATCCAGACCTCCACTCTCCTTATTGCAAATCTCTACCTCTGACTCTGAGCCTCCTTCTTCCCTCTTATAAGGCCCATGTGATTACATTGGGCCCACCTGGGTAACTCAGCATGCTTCCCTTATCTCAAAATCCTGAGCCTAATTACACCCACAATGTTGCCTTAAAAAGGAACATTCACAGTGTCTCAAGATTAGAATGTAGACATATTTGGGGAGGTCATTTTTTTTAATGTTTATTTATTTTTGAGAGAGAGAGCATGAGAGGAGCCAAGAGAGAGGGAGACACAGAATCTAAAGCAGGATCCAGGTTCTGAGCTGTCAGCACAGAGCCCGATGCGGGACTCAAACCCACAAACAGTGAGATCATGACCTGACCGGAGTCAGATGCTCAACCGACTGAGCCACCCAGGTGCCCCCTGGGGAGGTCATTTTTTTTAAAATATAATTTATTGTCAGATTGGCTTCATACAACACCCAGTGCTAATCCCAGCAAGTGCAGGGAGGTCATTAATCAACCTACCACAATACCACTTTCCACTGAAAGCACAGTTCTTTTCTCCTTTGGATTTACTTGATTAGGGATCACAGCTGAGGGGGTCACAGTATGTTTAGGAATAAGTTTAGAAAAATATGTTCTTGGAGCTGGAAGCTTCTGAGTGAATCCTCCTTCTTCACAGAATGGCTCATCTTTGAATACATCAGGTGGGTTTGTTAGATTTATCTCTCACTAAATGCAGCAGACCTAATCTGTGCCCGACCCACACCCGCTCATCCTTCCCCCTTCCATGAATCACACCTCCAAACGGCAAAGTGCTGGTTGGTATCTGCATCTCTTTGCCTGAAAGTCACCCTAGTCTTGGAGCCTGTTCTGTCTGCTCAGGGTATGCTGCAGAAATTAACTCCCCCAACCGCCCCCCCCAGCAGCCATGACTATTGAATGGAGGTGGTTTATAAATATCCCAGGCCCCTCATTTGTTTATCGTAATTTATTTTGTTGACATATAATTCACATAACATAAAACTAGAGTATAAAATTCAGTGATTTTTTACATATTCACAATGTTGTACAATAATCGCCACTAATTCCAGAAAGTTTCTACACTTAACAAAAGAAACCCATAATGGTTAATAGTTTCTCCTGAACCTCTGCTCTCCTCTCCCCTGGAACCACTAATCTACTTGCTGTCTCTATAAATTGGTATATTGTAGACATTTCCTTACATACACAATCATACAATATGTGGTCACTCATTTTTGGATGGCTGACTTCAAGGCACATGTTCAGCGCTGGTTCTCAGATATCCCCAGCAGGATTAAACCCTTGGCCACAGTGGTAATGGGTAATTAATTGGCTGCCTTGCCTTTCCTGTCTTACTTTCCTGCTTTCCCAATGCTTGCCTTTGTTAGGGTCTACTTCTGGGGGAATCCAAACTAAGATACCAAGTGTATTAACTAATCCGTTCATAAAATATACACTAAATATTTACTGTGTGCTTGGCACATTGCTCAACACTGAAGATACAGCACAAACAAGTCTGACATCGTCCCTGCTCTCACGGTGGATGTTTAAGCAGGGAATAAAGGCATTAAGCAAAAGTCAGATGAATGTTATGAGGGAGTGGGTGAGAGAAGGCCTAATAAGGATGGGATCTGAGGAAGGAGAAGGAGTTAGCCAGGTGCAGAGGGTGGGGGAAATGTTCCAGGCACATAGATCCACTGTAAGAGAAGCGTGAAGATGGTGCTTTGGGTACTGACAGAAATCCACATGGCTCTTGCAGAAAGACTTGGAGCATAGTTGTGCTAGGCACTCACATGTCCCATTAAGGAGGAACTTGGTGTCCAGCTGTGGAGTGTGTGGTCAGCAGTCTACAGCTATGAGCTCCTTCAGGTGTGCCTCAGCTCCTGAGAGCCACCTTGCCCAAGGTCATGCCCTTCCTGGAGCTGCCTGCCTCTGGTGACTGGGTAAGACCGGGATATAGCAGCACAGCCATCTGGCTTGGCTGGCAACATTCCCCTGCTCAGTATTTGCCCCACAGCTCCTGGCTACATGTGCTGTGTCTGCGTTGCAGTTCAATTACTTCCTCAGTTCAACTCTGCTTCTGCCTGCTTTCTTTCACAGGTGTTGATCCTTAATAAACATCTTACTCAAATACTGTATGCATTAGAATTTGTTCTGTTACTACTCCAGTAACAGGGAAACAGGAAGGCCTTGTGACTCAAGTAATAGTGCAAGGCTTCTCCTCAGACACCAAGGAAATGAGGATCTTTGAGACCTGATAGGGCCAGACTTCACATACCCTGAGCAGGAACAACTTTGAAGACCTCACAGAAGGATCTGCAGGTAAGTTTGCCTTTGAGAGATGCTGGAAGTCTTACAGCAACTCAGGGGGAGTGAAGATTGGTGATGATCATCAACATTTGGGGGGGTGCATTTAAAATGCATTTTATTCTTTGTATGTATTTTTCTAAATTTGTCTCAGATGTTATTTGTTATACTGCGTATATAACTTGTTATAGTGCATATATAACTATGTAAACATTGCATATATCTATGTAAACTAACCCTACTAGTAATATGTCTGCTTGGATTTACATAGTCTTTTATCCCTGGATCCCCCAGGAATGTGAGCAAAAGAGAACATCATAGAAATATTTTTTTCCATAAAGTATAATATTAGATTACATACTGCTGGCATTTAAAATTTTATGTCCTGAGTAGTAGACTTTTAAAATGATAATTAGATGCTACTGGAGTGGGCACCTTGAGAAGCACTAAAATATTAAAAACTTAAATGTTTAACTTACATTCACTGGAGCAGGGATCTACACTCCTCTGCCCTTACTTTAGGGTATGCCACTATAGTCTACTCTGTCCCCAACGTATAGAAACAGGAGCTCCTTCCCACCCTAAGGGTCCTGGCCTGCTACAGAGATCTGCCTTCATCGCAGGTATCTTGGAACATATGGGCAGTGGGGTGACCCTGGTCCCTAAATGACTGGAGGCTTGATGGCGAGCATTGCCACGAAGGCAGGGGCAGGTGCTGAGAGGCTGACTCTGTTTTCTACCTGGCACATCTCCCAGGTGCTCTCATGGTACCTCTCACGGCCATCCCTTCCTGAGTCCCCTGGCCCCCGTGCCTCTTGACTTGGGGACCCAGGGATCCATGACCTAAAGCCTCCTTTCTTGTCCCTTTCTATAGTTACTTCCTCAGGTTCTGAAGGCTCCCCTGAGACCAGTATCCTTGTCTTCTCTTTGAGGGTGGGAGATGGGGTACTATCTTTAGGGCTTTACAGTGATTTCAGAGGAAATAAAAATACATGATAAATTTCCTGCTATATAGCAAGGTATGTTTGGAATGTGTGAAAATAAAAGCAACTTCATTTACATAAAGTTCTAGAACAAACAAAACTAAGGTGACAAAAATCAGAATACTTGCCTCTGGAAGGGAAATTGACTGGAAAGGGACTTGAGGGTGCTTTCTAGAGTGAAGGAAATATTCTAAATCTTGCTGGGGTGGGGGTATATGTTTGTCAAAATGCATTGTACTGCGTATTTAAAATCCATACACTTAGTTTTATGTAAATTTAAAACGTATACAGGATGGCAGCTCAAAAATGAAAGAGAAATGACTGTATAAAACTAATTTAGGTGAGATTCAGATTTCAAACTTTTTGGCTTTAATTTTCTGACTTAAATGGGGACAGTTATAGGAAAGGACTCATCAGTAGCATGCAGCTCTGTTAAGAGATATAAAAGCCTTTTTTAAAAAGTTTATTTATTCTGAGCTAGCATGCAGGCAAGTTGGGGAGGGACAGAGAGAGAGGAAGAGAGACAATTCCAAGCAGGCTCTGCACTGACAGCAGAGAGCCTGATGTGGGGCTCAAACTCACAAACCTGTGAGATCATGACCTGGGCCCAAACAAAGAGTCAGATGCTTAACTGACTGAGCCACAGAGGTGCCCCAAAACATTTTTATTTTATAATATGTTTATAATTAATTATTTCTTATTAGAAATCCAGAACATTTTTAATTTTAATTTAAATTTTAATTAACTTATTCTTTTTAGGAGTGTATATTTTTTACAAGTGCCGTCCCCCACTTCCAAAGATTTCTTAACATCTCCACTGTGCTTTTTTTTTTAAATTTTTAAATTTTGTTTAATCCAAGTTAGTTAACATATAGCATAGTAATGCTTTCAGGAGTAGAATTTAGTGATTCATCACTTACGTATAACACCCAGTGCTCATCCCAACAAGTGCCCTTCTTAATACCCATCGCCCATTTAGCCCATCCCCCCACCTGACACCCCTCCAGCAACCCTCAGTTTGTTCTCTGTATTTAAGAGTCTCTTATGGTTTGCCTCCCTTTCTGTTTTTATCTTAATTTTCCTTCCCTTCCTCTGTGTTCATCTGTTTTGTTTCTTAAATTCCACATATGAGTGAAATCCTATATTTATCTTTCTCTGACTTATTTCGCCTAGCATAATACACTCTAGTTTCATCCACATTGTTGCAAATGGTAATAGAAATCCAGAATCTTGCATGAAACAAAGTTCTTTGAACAGAGAGAAAAATTGTTTCTACATTTCATAAACTCAAGTTAGATAAGATTTGGTACACATTTCTTTAGCTTTTCTCTTCAGCTAACACCCAATATTTCCACCTATAGGGTGGCCACAAAGTGTGGAAATATAGGTGACTCTTTCCCCCATTGGACCATTTTAAGTGAACACTTATCAGTGTATGCTCTTGACAGTCAAGGGCAGGTCACTCAGAGACCAACCACCACATGACCACAGAGTGGTGAGAGACCAGTGGGATGATAATTTCTAAAACTGGATGAGGTGACATAGCTCTGTGGAGTATGCCAAATGCTGGCCAGATCAGAACACCCTTAAGTATGGATGCCAGAAAAACTCAGGACACAGGATGAAAAATTCAATTTGGATATCAGACAAGCAGCAAATAATCTTTTAGTATAACTATGCATGGGGATACTTGTATATCCCTTTCATAAGTGGGATGTACATACACACACACACACACACATATACATACATATACATGGGACATACCTGCAAGGGGCATAATTATACTACAAACTTTTTTTTAAATCTGAAATTCAAATTTAACTGGTGTCCTCCTATATTTTCATTTGCTAAATCTGGCAACCCTATGCTGGGGGTATGCTGAAAGGGCAGGTTTTTGTTTTGTGTGTGTGTGTGTGTGTGTTTTCTTTTTTTTTGGTTGGTTGGTTTTCACTGAAAATCAGAGACACAAAAAAATTTGAGCATGTGTTCCTCAAACTTGAACTTGCATCCAAATCACCTGCAGAGCTTGTTAAAATAGACTATTGAGCCCAACTTTCTGATTGTCTAGGTCTGGGGTGAGTTCCTGTAAATTTTCATTTTTAACATTCCCAGGCATTGCTGATCCCAGGAATCACATCTGAGAACAGATTGGAAGCAATACATTACAGATATATGTGCAGTGATTGCTAGAAATACTGTGTGAATGTGTCCTATTCATTGTCATTCTGTTCAGCACACTAAACTATGCATCACTAATGAGGGGCGACACATCAAACATATCATGTATTGTCATGTAGTATCAACAAACCATTTATTATATTTAGTTGCCTGTGTTGCCAGGCTTTATAGCCTAAGTGCCTTTGGTGTGAGTGGATTGCCTTTTAACATGTGTGACATTAAAATTCCACATTAAAATTAGAACAGAATTAACGTTTCGATAAGCTTATAAAATGGGAACATCAGAGAACCTTTGCTAAATTATATACCAAATAATTATTCAACAAGATGAGATCCTCAGGAATTGTATTTGTATTTGATTAAACAGCACCACAATTTCCATAGCAAATTGTGTATTTGCATGCCTTCATAGAACCTCTGGAGTTTTGGAGTACCCACAATGGAATTTCTACACCATGACTTTTGCCAGGAACCTGGTTTTCTTGGAGGAAGATAAAAGACAGACTTGCTTGTACTTTTTGTAGAACTGGAACATAGTGAAATGTTCAAAAAGTAACTTTGAAGCTTACATTTTATATTTCTACTCTTGAAAGATTATTGGGTTTTTGTTTTTTAGCTTTCTTTTGTTAGTCTATTAAAATTGATTTGAATATCCTCTTTTGAAAGAGAGAAATACATAGGGAAAAAATGAAAGAAGCGTACTAGAATATTTTGCTGGGTGTCTGAGTTCTTTAGCCACTATTAGGAAATTGTTGATTTACCATAAATACACATAAAATGTAAGAAATACCCTAACAGATGTATATTGAAGTATATATGGGTGAAATGATATGATGTCTAGAATTTGCTTTAAAATACTACAACAAGGGGCACCTGGGTGGCTCATTCGGTTAAGCGTCTGGCTTCATCTCAAGTCATAATCTCACATCTAATGAGTTCAAGCCCCACATTGGGCTTGTGCTGACAATGCAGAGCCTGCTTGAGATTCTTGCTCTTTCCTGTCTCTCTGTCCCTCCCACACTTGTGTGCTCTCTCCCCAAAATTAATAAACTTAAAAAAAATACTGCAACAAAATAAAGTTGAAGGAAAGATGAAATAAATTTGGCAAAATAAAATGTTCATAATTGTTGAAACTGGGTGTTGGGAGCCTGGGGGTTTTGATACTATACTACCTTTATAGTACAGTTTTAAATTTCCTATATTACATTAAAAAAATCTAAGGACTTGGCTTATATTCTCAGCTTTGACACTAATTATATAATAAAATTGTAATCAAATTACTTAAATATTCTGTGCCTCCATTTTTACAAATGATTGGATAGCAATTAATCAGCATGTAATAATTAAGCTAGTCTTATTGTATAGGTAACATTCAGATGTTACTATCTAAATTCCCAGGGACGTTGTCAGATTACTGGAAAGTATAATGTACTTTTAAAAACTAAAACCAGTTTTCAGGTACTATTGTCACAAAATCTATTGTTGAAATTCTTTGAGTACAAATGCTTAGAGCACAGATCTGTGGTAAATGAAGGTTCCTGAAGACTTTTCTTTTGTGTGTGTTTTTGTCTGTGTTTAAGAATAGTTATTTAGGTTAGGTATCTGCTGAAATAGCAGAGTGGCTCAGACTCAAGAATACATAAAGGTAGGACAGGCAAAAAATTAAAAAGTAATATATTGCACATCTTGACTCTTTTGTGTTTTCATGGAAAAAGCTAAGCAATCTTTAAGATTTCTAAATACCATCTGTATCTACTAACAAAGTAAAATAATTGAATTTGGACACTTGCAGTTGATTCCCCCCAAAGGCAGGTAAATATAGAAGGAAAACTTAGAGGTCATGAATATGCAAGTTTATGTGTCTGCTGTGTGTGCACGAGCATAAAGAATTTAGAAATTTTAGAATGCAATCCAGGCATGACCATGTTCTTCATACAGAAGAGGGGAGACGATTTCCCCCTTATTTGTGAACTTAAAGCCATGGGCATTGTTCAGGTCCAGAAATGGGCCATGGCCCGAAGGTCCGGGGCCAGGAGTGTGTGACCGCATGTCCAGCTGTCAGTGGAGTGGTACACTGAGTACCCCTGACTGGCACTGAAGACACAGGAACAAGTGCAAGCTAGGATGAGAATATGCCTGCACCCAGGGGAGTAGGGTGTACATGGGTACTATATGAATAGTGTAGGGTGTACTTGCCCTTCTGAATTATTAGAAATTCTTTCCTGAGGTTATTAAGCTATTATTCCCTGCCAGAAGTTGTGTTCTGTGCAAAGAGGGTTAAAATTATTTCATAGAGTGGTGTGTTTAACAGCATTTTCTCTGTTATGGACTGGATGTTTGTGTCCTCTCCCCTCCCATATGTTGAAGCTATAACCCACTGTACAGATGTATTTGGATATGGGGCCTCTGAGGAAGCAATTAAGGTTAAATGAGGTTATAAGGGTGGGGCTCCATCCAGTAGGATTGGTGCCCTTATGAGAAGAGACACTAGGGTGCTTGTATGCTTTCTCTCTCTCTCTCTCTCTCTCACCATCCCCCCGTCTCCCTCCCCATCTTCCCTCCCTCCTCCCCCTCTTTCTGCCTCCCCACCTTCTGCCTCCCCCATGTGCTCAGTGAAAGGCAAGCCAGGAAGAGAGGCCTTACTAAGAACTGAATTATCTAGAAGCTCGATCTTGGACTTCCAGCTTCCAGAACAGTGAGGAAATAAATGTCTGTTGTTTAAGCCACTCAGTCTGTGGCATTTTGTTATGGCAGCTTGAGTAGACTAATATAACCTCTGATAGCTACATGAGCACACTTCTTCCGGGTTGCACCAGAGAGGTCAATTTGGGTAGGAAGAGGTATGGAAAGGGATCTGGAGTTTGACACCTACAGCTAGCTGACCCTTGAACAATGTGGCATTGTTAGGGGACTGACCCTATTTGAAGTAAAAAATCCTCACATGGGGTGCCTGGGTGGCTCAGTCAGCTAAGCATCTGACTTTAGCTCAGGTCATGATCTCATGGTTTGTGAGTTCAAGCCCCATGTCTGGCTCTGGGCTGAGAGTTTGGAGCCTAGAGCCTGTTTCAGATTCTGTGCCTCCCTCTCTCTCTGCCCCTCCCCTGCTCATGTGCTCTCTCTCAAAAATAAATAAACATTAAAAAAATCCTCACATAACTTTGACTCCCCTGAAACTTAACTACTAATAACCTACCATTGGCTGAAAGCCTTACCAGTAACAGTCAACACATATTTTGTATGTTATATGTATTATACCCTATATTCTTACAATAAAGAGAGTTAGGGAAAAGAAAATGTTAGGAAAATTATAAGAGCAAATGCATTTACAATACTGTACTGTAAAAAATATAAGTGGGCCCACACAGTTCAAATCCATATTGCTCAAGGATCAACTGTATTTGGAAAGGCAGACCAGAGAAGGGTGCTTCAGCTGGGGATAGTGACAGAGGCTGTGGGATTTCCTGAGGAGTGAGAGGCAGCAGAGGGTAATGGCTATCCAGAAGAGACAGAGACGTCACCAGGAGAGAAGGCGTTGATGCCAACTTTACCTTCTTTACCATTTTGCTTGTGGATTACCTTGGCAGGAGACACTATAAATCACAGAATAGTTGCTCAATAAATCTTTAGATAAATGCACGAACTCCTTTGGGACATGCATTTTTCTTTGGCAGATGGCTTCATCACCACATACACAGAATGATAAATGTGTCCAATAACTATTTTAATCTTGTTGGTTTAGGCTGTTAGGAATAAATCTTTACTACCCTGGAGCATTGAATTGGGATATTTCCCTCCATTAAAGCCTATATTTAAATGATTTCCTTGTTCCTGTAGGTGAGATATTTTTTGAAAAAAATTTCTTCTGAGTTGACTTACTTTGTCAACAGTGTGCTATAGAAAAACAAACAAACTGAATTTCTTGTAGTGAAACAAGGTGCCCAGTATCTTGAGTATGAGAAAAGTAGATACGGTAGAACCCTAATGATCATTTACCCATAATCAATGAAAATATCTATATGCTTTGATCAGATCAGTTTTTCCCCCAGTAAAAATATTTGCTTGTATCTCTTACCCTATGTTCCTACATATTTGTAAAATTTAGAAAAATTTGATTGGTAGGGATGATGTGGGGCTCAAACTCTTCGCTAATAGTTTTCATATGTTACTTTCTTTAATCCTCACAATATACTTGTGGTACAGGTCTTGTTATCCCTGTCTTAGAGATAAAACCTAAAGGATGACTCCTCTGGAGTATGACTTACAGACCCAGGACTGCAAATCAGAACCTGTTCTCTTTTCTAGAAGTAAAGCCAAACATACTCCTTGTCTCATTCTGTCCTCTGTTTTTACAAGAGCAATTACATTTGAAAATTTAAAAACTCCTTATTCCACAGCGTGCTTATGCCATTTTTGTTAATATTTTAAAAACAAAATACTACTTTGAATTGAAATCCAGTGATTAAAATCTACAAGTCACAGTACCCAGCAAATAATCACTGGGCTAACTATAAAATTAGAGTATAGAAAATTAAGTATGCCTTACTCAACACGTCTCCAGAGGCAAGGGAAACAAAAGAAAAAATGAACTACTGGGACCTCATCAAAATAAAAAGCTTCTGCACAGCAAAGGAAACAATCAGCAAAACTAAAAGGCAACCGACAGAATGGGAGAGATATTTGCAAACAACATATCAGATAAAGGTCTAGTATCCAAAATCTATAAAGAACTTCTCAAACTCAACACCCAAAAAACAAATAATCCAGTGAAGAAATGGACAAAAGACATGAATAGGCACTTCTCCAAAGAAGACATCCAGATGGCCAACCGACACATGAAAAAATGCTCAACATCACTCATCATCAGGGAAATACAAATCAAAGCCACAATGAGATACCACCTCACACCTGTCAGAATGGCTAACATTAACAACTCAGGCAACAACAGATGTTGGTGAGGATGAGGAGAAAGAGGATCTCTTTTGCATTGTTGGTGGGAATGCAAGCTGGTGCAGCCACTCGGGAAAACAGTATGGAGGTTCCTCAAAAAACTAAAAGTAGAACTACCCTACGACCCAGCAATTGCACTACTAGGCATTTATCCACGGGATACAGGTGTGCTGTTTTGAAGGGACACATGCACCCCCATGTTTATAGCAGCACTATCAACAATAGCCAAAGTATGGAAAGAACCCAAATGTCCATCGACTGATGAATGGATAAAGAAGATGTGGTATATACATACAATGGAGTATTACTCGGCAATCAAAAAGAATGAAATCTTGCCATTTGCAACTACATGGAGGGAACTGGTGGGTATTATGCTAAATGAAATTAGTCAGAGAAAGACAAAAATCATATGACTTCACTCATGTGAGGACTTTAAGAGACAAAACTGATGAACATAAGGGAAGGGAAACAAAAATAATATAAAAACATGGAGGGGGGACAAAGCATAAGAAACTCATAAATATGGAGAACAAACAGAGGGTTACTGGAGGAGTTGTGGGGGGGGGATGGGCTAAATGGGTAAGGGGCATTAAGGAATCTACTCCTGAAATCATTGTTGCACTATATGCTAACTACCTTGGATGTAAATTAAAAAATAAAAAATAAAACAAGATAAAAAATTTTTTTTAAATTAAAAAAAAATAAAGTATGGAAAACTGAACCATATTCTTTTTTTAATGTTTATTTATTTTTGAGAGAGAGAGAGAGAGAGAGAGAGAGAGAGAGACAGAACGTGAGCAGGGGAGGGGCAGAGAGAGAGGGAGATACAGAATTTTAAGCAGGCTCCAGGCTCTGAGCTGTCAACACAAAACCTGATGTGGGGCTTGAACTCACCAGCTGTGAGATCTGACCTGAGCCAAAGAGCCAGGCACCCCAAATGAGCCATATTCTTATGTGCAACCCAATAGGAGTTTTAATAAAATGCGTGGTCCCAGAAATTGGTGCTGGTTGATTAAGCAGGAAAAAAGTTTATTCTATAGATATTTATGAGAGAACCAACTCAAAGCTGAGTCTGGAAATGATATGACAGGCTTTAGAACTGGCTTGATGAGTTTAACCACAGCCCCCCAATGCTTCCCCATAAGCACTAGGGACACTGCTGCTGCCCCACCCCACCACTGCCATTTCTGCAACGTGAACTTGCCTGCCATTTTTGCCATCACATGGATTCTGTGGTGCCTCTTTTCTCAGGTTGCCTTCCTCTTTTCTTCTTCCTCCTCCTCCTTGAAATTTCCTATATTGTTTTTTAAAAATTATGGTAGGGATGCCTTGGTGGCTCAGTCGGTTGAGCATCTGACTTTGGCTCAGGTAATGATCTCATGGTTTGTGAGTTCAAGCCCCGCATCGAGCTCACTGCTCTCAGTGCAGAACATACTTCGGATCCTCTGTCCTCCTCTCTCTCTGCCCCTCCCCCACTCAAAAATTTCCCGTTCTCTCAAAAATAAATAAAGCATTAAAAAAATTGGGGTATGAACATTTGATATGAGATCTGTTTTCTTAACAAATTTTCAAGTGTACAACCCGGTATTGTTAACTGTTGGCACCATATTGTACAAAAATCTCTAGAACTTATTCATCCTGCATTACTGAAACTTCATATCCGTTGAATAGCGACTCTCACTTCTGAACCTATTCTTACTCAGGGAGCCTAAATCACATGTCTGTGTTCTGCAGAAGATATTGGCAAACCACATTTTCTGGATTCTATCTTGGGAAGACAGGATTCTTAAGGCTTCATATTCCCTAGACATGGCAAGAACACACAGAGATTATAATAAATGTCTGGTACAGATTTTAATGTTTTCAAATAATGATATATTTAAAAGAACATGCCCTAGTAATTTCAAAGACTTTGTTGAACACCACAAAAGCAATACATGATCTTCAGCAACGGTTTTAAAACTCCTTTTCTGACCTACCCATTGTCCTACTGACTGCAGCTGCCTCCTGCCCTCAAAGTCCCTGGGAGAGTTCCCATTCCTTGTCTAAGGATCCTCTTGTCCTCCTTCTGCTCTCCATCCTAATTCTCCTTTGCAAAAGCTCAAGAACTGGTCTAGTAAGTGTCTAGAACTGTCCTTGGAGGGGGGCAGAGGAAAGAGATTAAGAGAGGCAAAACTAGAATTATCAGAATTATCTTTGGCCCTTAAGGGAAGAAGAGGAAGGGGAGAACACAGTTTTGCACTAAACATTTGTATCGAGTCATAGTCACTTTTACTAGTGATATTTAAGAACTACTTAAAATAATTAACTGGTCTTAACAAAATATGCAGATCGCTGTAAGATCTGTGGTTGAAATGTTGATTCTTATTCAAAGAGACTTCTAAATGAAAGCAGTTTAGCTAAAGATAATAAATAAAAAGGAATAGACTCAAGTATTTTAAAGGGACGATAAAGACTAGTGTTCATATTTATGGGTCTAAAAAGAACATTATTTTGATTTCAATTTCCCAGTACAAAATTAATTTGGTGGTGGGGGGTGGTAAATTCTATCAGTTATTATTATCATCACAAATGATTAGTCTATACTTGGACACTCCTGGTTAGCCAGTGCTACCTCTTTAGGATGTCCTTATACACCTCGCATGATAGTTTGTGACAGGTGCAGTGACACTTATTCCAAATATTCATTCTTTTATGAAATTCTGTTGACCCTGGCACAAAGCCATTGAATTGTCTGTTCATGTTTGCTGCTCTACCAAATGAATACCTTATACAATATTTCAGACCAATATTGCTTGAGATAGACAGCTGGATCTAAACACATCCAGCAACACAATTTCTGCTTAGCGGATATCAGTCTCCCTTAGAATATTGAATATAGCTTTAAATTACTGAAGAATTCTACCTAGGATAGCAGGGGTCTGTGCTTCTGCCAAAAATATAGCTGTACTAGAAATTCAATAACTGAACCTGACACCGGTCATCGGTTGTTGCAAATTATTTCTTTCAGAGCATGTACATTGGACTGCTGGCTCACTTTCATGCAGGGGCTGGGTGTTCCTGTTACCTTTTAATTATTCCCAACTGGGAAATAATTTACTTTTTTTTTTAAAGTTTATTATTTAGAGAGAGAGCATGCATGCACACACACAAGTGGGGGAGGGGCAGAGAGAGAGAGAATCCCAAGCAGGCTCTGCACTGTCAGGTCAGAGCCCGATGTGCGGCTTGAACTCATGAACTGTGAGATCATGACCTGAGCCAAAACCAATAGCTGGAGGTTTAACCCACTGACCACCCATGTGCCCCAGGGGAAACATTTACTTTTGAGTCTGAAACTTGGAATGCACTGTTTCAGTGTTATGTGGGGAGCTATTCTCTTAGTTCAATTTATAAATAACCTACAAGGTGAATAGTACTCCAGAGTCTATACACTATAAAGACTTGAGTTATCATTTGATGTGCTTCCCTCACCTACCGTGGGCAGGTGGAACAAGGATGGATGCCCTAGGCAGAACCTTCCTTAGCATCCACTGAGGATAGAGGAAGCAGTCCTAAAAGGCAGAACTGCAGAAACACAGCGGGGAGACTGGCATCACATTGGAAATAAGGAGTTACAGTCTGCTCTAGAAAATCTTCAAGTTGCCTTTATTTTCATGTGAATTAATCAGATGTCTTAGCAGTTCTCAGTGCAATTTGTTTTGTGAAATATATTAGGTATTCAGTGTGGCTGTTTTCAGGTTTATTATGCAATATTCTGATTCATGAAAATATTCCATTAAATGCAATCGCTCATGTAATTACTTTGCTTAATCTAAAGCATACTTTAATTAACATTGCACAGAATTCTGATTTAATCAATTAGATTTGATCTAGTATAACTTAGCTGTAAATACTTTTTATGATGCAGCAGCTCAAAAGAATTATTAAGAGTAAAGGTAATATATGATGCTACCTAAAACTAACAAATTTCCTGTGTTAAGAAAAGTAAATCATAATTTGAGCTATAATTTTATTATTTGAAAAGTTAACTATAAAGAATAGATTATTATGTCTCCATTAATAGTATGTTAAAAACAATCTCATCAGGAGTGTTAGAATTTAAAAAATAGGCTTTATTGTTTTATGTATTCCCCAACAGTTAGGCTTGAGAACAAAAGATTAATCTCAAGCAAGACTGACCACTTTTTGGCTTTGTAAATAGGCTCATTAACATCAATATCTCATGATATTTGTCCACTCCTCATGGGTTGAGTTTTGTTTCATCCCAAAAAGATATGTTGAAATTCTAACTGCCTGTACCTCCGAATGGGACCTTATTGGAGGCACCTGGGTGGCTCAGCCGGTTAAGTGTCGACTTTGGCTCAGGTCATGATCTCGTGGTTCATAGGTTCAGGCCTGCATCCGGCTCTGTGCTGACAGCTTGGAACCTGCTTTGGATTCGGTGTCTCCCTTTCTCTCTGCCTCTCCCCGACTTGTGCTCTGTCTCTCTCTCTCTCAAGAAAGACTAAACATTAAAAAAAAAAAAAAAAAAAGAATTGGACCTTATCGGAAACAGGGTCACTGCAGATGTAATTCGTTAAGATGAGTTCATACTGAAGTAGGGTGGGCTCCTAATCCAATATGACTAGTGTCCTTCCAAGAACATGGCCATGTGAGGACAAGAGACACACAGTGGGGGGAGGCCATGTGAGAGGAAGGCTAAGTTTGAAATTATGTAGCAGCAAGGAACACCAAAGATTGCTGGCAACCAACCAGCAACTAAGAAGAGGCAAGGAAGGATTCCCTATAGGTTTTAGAGGAGGCAGTGCCCTGACCTTCCTTGATTTTGGACTTCTAGCCTCTAGAACTGAGATGACAAATTTTTATTGTTTTAAGCCACCCAATTTGTGGAAATTTGCTGAGGCAGTCCTACAAAACTGATATACTCACTAAAACGATCTGAGAGTTACAACTTAACATAACCAGAATCTGTAAAACTGCTTTTAATAGTAGTGGGGATGGGGAAGTGTCTTGCTAAACTATTTTCAAAAATGCAGGTGCTGTTTTTAGTTTGAAGTTAACTTTTCCATTCCTAAGCAAGTATTGATATAAATAAAACACTTTTTGTTCTCAGCACCCCTCCTCACACATAGCACCTAGCAATGTGCTTTGAACATACATCATCCAACAGTACATTTTGTGACTTAGTTTTAAAAGATTAAAAATGAAAATAGCCTATAAATATTAAAATATCCACTTATAGAATTTGAGCTGTAAAATATATACAGTGCTACCGAAATGCAAGAGTAATCACTGAAAAGAATTTACATGAGGTTCATGAAGGCAAAATTTCATTCTGAATTGATGACTGGATAATAGAGAAACTATATACCCAGCTAGTCTGTGGATTATTTAGCTTGTATATTTTCTGTTGACCTCTTTTCGGCTTTGAAAAAAAAAATACTCAGCACCTGCACTATGTGAAGGGCAGAGAAAACTAAAATAATAATATAAATGTAAGTTCTTGATATTAACTTGCTAATCTATGCCATAGGGCATGGAATAGATGGCAATTAAAAATATAATACAAACTTGATTGGGGGGGTTATCTATAAGTTATTTTCTTCTTCCTGGATATTCAAGAGTTGTTTGTTGTTGGGTTGTTACAGGGGAGATCATGTTTGATGGGAAAGCATCAATAGACACCAGCAAATGGTCTAGATACAGAAAGCTAACAGACTGGGGGGAGCACAGCACGCTCGCAATCAATTGGGAGAGTTTCCTCGTGTCAAGGACTCATGATGGCCAGTGGATGACAGCAGGCAAATGTATGCCTTTTTGTCAGGTGCTTTGAGAAGTAGCACCCTTCCATCGTTGGGAGTCTTCAGAAGCTTCGGGCCCTTCTGGTCATTCTGGACATTTTGGTTTTCGCCTGCTCTATGGGTAGAAATAATTAGTATAAAAACAACCCTCCAGTCCCAGGTCATTTGTGAGCATTTACCACCAGACTGGATGAACTGAAGTTTAAATTCCCAGGTATACTATTTCTTAGCAGGACTGAGCCTCAAACTTGCTTGAGATCCATTCCTACAAACATATAACTGGAATTACAAGATAAAAAGATATATTAGATTTGTAAAGCATAGAAAAGATTAGTATTTCCTGATTGTCTACTATATTCTAGGTTCTGTGCTAGGCATTTCACATATGATCTCATTTAATATTTCTCTTAAATTTAGTTTTAAATTTTTATTGAAATAATGTACATTTTATTAACATCAAAAAGACTGGGTGGCAAATAGTTGGGAGTTCACTTTAAGAAACACTTTTCCTAGGACACAAAGAAATGGAAAAACATTCCATGTTTATAAATTGGAAAAACAAACATTGTTAAAATGTCCATATTACTTAAAGCAACCTGCATATTTAATGCAATCCCTATCAAAATATCACTTTTCACAGAGCTAGAACAAATAATCCTAAAACTTTTATGAAACCACAAAAGGACCCCTAATAGCCAAAGCAATTCTGGAAAAGAAAAACAGAACTGGAGGCATCACAGTTCCTGATATCAAGCTATATTACAAAGCTGTAGTCATAAGACAGTATGGTCCTGTCACAAAAACAGACACACAAATCAATGGAACAGAATAGAAAACCCAGAAATGGACCTATAACTTTATGGTCAGTTAATCTTCAACAAAGCAGGAAAGACATTAATAGACACTTTTCTGAAGAAGACATCCAGATGGCTAATAGACACATGAAAGATGCTCATCATCAGGGAAATACAAATCAAAACCATGATGATGTACTATGTCACACCTGTCAGAATGGCTAAGTTAACAACACAAGAAACAGCAGGTGTTGGCGAGGATGTGGAGAAAGGGGAACCCTTTTTGCACTGCTGGTGGGAAGGCATATAGATGCAGCCACTGTGGAAAAGAGTATGGAGGTTCCTCAAAAAATTAAAAATAGAGTTACCCTTAACCCAGCAATTGCACTACTAGGTATTTATCTAAAGGATACAAAAATGCTGATTCGAAGGGGCACATGCACCCAATGTTTATAGCAGTGCTACCAACAATAGCCAAATTATGGAAAGAATCCAAATGTTCATCATCTGATGAATGGATATACATATTTATTACTCGGGGATAAAAAAGAATGAAATCTTCCCATTTGTAACAATGTGGATGGAACTAGAATGTATTATGCTAAGCGAAATAAGTCATAGAAAGAAAAATATCATATGACTTTTCTCCTATGTGGAATTTAAGAAACAGATGAACATACAGGAAAGGGGGGAAAAGAGGAGGGTGGAAAACAAACCGTAAGAGACTCTTAACAATAGAGAACTAAGGGTTGATGGAGGAAATTGGGGGAGGGATGGGCTAAATGGGTGATGGGTATTAAGGGCATTTGTTGGGATGAGCCCTGGGTGTTATATGTAAGTGATGAATCGTTGAATTCTACTCCTGAAACCAACATTGTACTATATGTTAACTAAAGAATTAAAAAAAAAAGTGTTAGAATACTTCCAAAACAAAAAAACACTCTTCCTTTAAAAGGAATATACTTTGTATATTTTTCATAATTAAAAAAAAACAAAGCCAGTCAAATAATAACAAGGTTTATATTAAAAACAGTAGTCCTCTACTTCATCCTTCCTTACTCCCAACTCCCTCTCCTTAGCCCAATAATTCTTAATCTTTTACATTGTTTCTTCTAGAATTTACTTTCTTATGTCTAGGTAACATGCATATCCTGTTATTTCTTGATTTTTTTCTTTCAGTTTTAGATATTGTCTATTGACTTCCTGCTACAGCAGATGAAGATTTAACTCTCCTATACCCCTTCTTTCACATACAGTACTTCTTCCTCCCCTTCAAATATATTTATATCACTGTTTTTGGTTAAATTGATATTTAGGGCTAAAATTAAATATATGAATACTGTTTATAGCTAAGTCATATAGTATATTATTATTTCTTCTCTCCTGTAGCCATTGTTTGCACCACAATTAACAGCTGCATTTTGTTATTATTTTCTTGGTTTCTGTGCTTTTATTACTAATCCATCCCCAGATTTTCTGATAGAAGTAAAAATTGTCTCTGAACATGTGTTCTGTTTCATGTTTATCTTGGAGAATTTCATCTGAGACTTTAGTTCTCCTTCTATTCCACTTTGGTGGTTCTTTAAGCCTGTTTTGCAGCTATTAGACTTTTGTCTTCACTGTTATCTTGAGATTTTTTTCCCCATGCCTTTCTCCTGAATTCCTGATTTCTGAGATCCTATATCTTTTTCTTGGTTTAATCCCTCAGTTTGGTAGAGTAGATCCCTCAGGATTTTCCTGAGAAAGGTTAATAATTTAGGACCTCAATTCTTTGAAAGTGTTTGTATTTTACCCTCACTTTTCATTATCATTTTGCTGGGTGTAGATTTTTAGGACAGAATGGCCCCTGAAAACTAAGGCATTTCTCCATTGTCTTCAAACTTCAGTGGTGCTGTTGAAAAGTTTCATGTTACTCTAGTCTTCTTTCCTTTGTGATCATCTTCCCCCCCCCCCCCACTCTTTCTGGAAGTTTTCAGGCTCATCTTTTCATCCTGAGAGGATTTGCGTTTCCTTCTACCAAATTCTTGGAGGGGATAACCAATCTGGGATTAGTCTGAATTAAATTCTTGGCTAGAGGTTTATCAGACCATTTAAGTAATTTGAATTTGGCCCACAAATTGGTGAGAACTGACCTATGATTCAGCTGTAGTTTCTCCCCTCTCTATTCTTGCCAAATTTTGAAATAGTCAATTGTCCCTTGAAGACAGTATGGGGGTTTATTTATAATTTACCCTTAAACTGAAGGTATAGCCCTTTGGAATCTTAGAATTCTGGTAGGAGGAGAATCTGTTATTAGACTTCCCACCTTGGAGTAGCCTTGGGCTTTGTTCTCTGTTCCCATCCTCCAAAATGCTGTGAAAATCAAAGTCTGCACTCACCTATCTTGACAGATGCTCTCAGGATAACAGTGTACCACTTACCTTTCTAGGTTCCTGCCTTCACTCAATGCCTAACTGGAGATTTTCTTACTTTCTTGTTTGATGTCTTAAAGATGATTAAAAAATTATATTTTGGGGCACCTGGGTGGCTCAGTCGGTTAAGTGACTGATTCTTGATTTTGGATCAGGTCATGATCTCATGGTCATGAGATTGAGCCCTGTGTTGGGTTCTGTGCTGACACTGCGGAGCCTGCATTGGATTCTCTCTCTCCCTCTCTCTTTCTCTGCTCCTCCCCTGCTTGCACTCTATCTCTAAAAATAAATAAGTAAACATTTTAAAAAATTATATTTTGTCCAGAAGTTTTAGTTATTTCCACCAGTCCAGACACCTGTCCTGTCATATTCTTGAAAATGGAAATAACACTTAAAAAAAATTTTTGTTAAAGTTTATTTATTAAAAAAAATTTTTTTTGACGTTTATTTTTGAGACAGAGAGAGACAGAGCATGAACAGGGGAGGGGCAGAGAGAGAGGCAGACACAGAACCTGAAACAGGCTCCAGGCTCTGAGCTGTCAGCACAGAGCCCGACGCGGGGCTCGAACTCACGGACCGTGAGATCGTGACCTGAACCGAAGTCGGACGCTTAACCGACCAAGCCACCCAGGCGCCCCTATGTTTATTTATTTTTGAGAGAAAGAGACAGAGTGCGAGAGAGAGAGAGGGGCAGGGAGAGAGAGGGAGTCACAGAATCTGAAGAAGGCTCCCAGGATATGAGCTGTCAGTACAGAGCCCGACCTGGAGCTCAAACCCACAAACCTTGAGATCATGACCTGAGCCAAAGTCAGATCCTAAACTGACTGAGCCATCCAGGTGCCCCGTATAACACTTTTCTAAGTCTCAATTTACTCATCTGAAAAATGAGGATGATAGTAGTATCTACCTCATATATTTGAGTAATAAATGAGATTATCAGTATAAAGTTCTTAACACTGTGTCTGGCACCTCAATTTATGTTTACTTCTTCTTCTTCTTCTTTTTTTGTAAATGGTATTCTCAGAGTCTGAACATGAATGCTTTATCTTGCTGTATTTTTATAGGTATATGAGGCACTAATGCCAGTGATGAAGATGTGAAGCACCTGAGGTCTCGTTAAGTTGTATATTTATTAAGAAATATAGTTCATTTGAAAAGTTTCCGTTTCAAATGAAAACCAAGAGATTACACAACATTAGTAGCCTAGATCTTAACTGAGAAAAGGAGATTTATTGCAGTGAAATCCTTAATGTGTACATTTCTTGAGACAATAGAGTTTGAAAATATCCCCTCTCCCCCTTAATCAAATAGAACTCTAAACGTATATAACATGGATGCTTCTTTTACAGCAAACTAGGGTATGTTCAATTTTTTTTTTTTTACCAATTTTTTATTGCCACAGAAATGTGAATTGCATGAGTTGGTCCTTTTAAAGTGCACAGATATGTTCATTCTAAGAAATTGCTCTTCTCTTTAAAATAAAATTTCCCCCACTGCCGGGTGGCTCTTGCACAGAATTAGCTCTCTCTCTGGTGGTTGCCCTGACCCTTGGGCTGTCTCAGGGACATTCCTTTAGTAGGTGTATTGTGATGTTCTTCACAGCCAGCATGGTCTCTGTACAGGTCGGTTTGATGAGCATCTCTGGGAGTAAAAATCCAAAATGTCCAGTGTCACGAAGTTCAAAAGCAAATGTGTAGGGTATTCCATTTTTGTAGGCCCAATCCATTGAGCTACCAGAGCTCACATCTAAAAAAAAAAAAAAAAAAAAAAAAAAAGAGCCTCACTAAAGAGTCTGCATAACTTTCAAAGTTTATATATAGTACTTGCTTACTAAGCTATCCTAAATCCTCACAATTAAATACTGTTTCAACAAGAATGATTTAACAGTGGTTCCTTGGCAGTGGGCTCATGGAACTAAAAATCCTACCTGCCATCATCTTTGAGGATCTAGTGTAAGTAGTAATGCTTTTCTAGTGTGATGATCTCAAGATTTCTCAGCCTCAATTCCAATAACATTTATCTCCACCCACACTTCAGCCCCCACCTCTCCCCCTCTACAAACTAATCCCTGGCTCAGTTTCTTTGCTTTCACTCCTTGAAAGGAAGCTGGAGAAAGTCTTTGCTGTAAAATCACTCTAGTCACTGACAGCCTGTTCCTGGCTCCCTGGAGCCAGCTGCTCCAGGCTCCTTTTTCTAGACCTTCACTTAATGAACTTTTCTCACGCTCTTATGGTCCTGCCCTTCACTTTACCATTGTCCCCAGGTCCACACAAGGTAATCAGCCCACCACCTCCTCTACTGACACCACAGCCCTCTGGCTTTCTTCCTTCCAGCTCAGAGGAGGAGAGGATGCTTGTTTTTTTACAGGTGTCATCTTTTGATTCTATTCATCATGGTCTTCTCTGGTCTCTGGTCTTCTCTGGGACCTCGTTTCATTAATTAAACCACCCTCTCTTGCATCTGCATTGACCACAATATTCAAGCACTGATTTCCTATAGCACTTCCTTCTTATGCTATATACCATCCTCCTTGTCTTGGTCCTTTTGCTTTAGAATGCAAAGAGACTCTATATATGTTGCCTCTGTATCCTCAGCCACTTTCAATCTGGTTCTTGCCTCTACTTGTCCATGAAACCTTAGTTCTTGAAGGTCACCAATGACAGCAGGCCTAATCTCCTTTCTTGTTGTTGTTGGTGGTGGTGGTTTTTCTTCCCCCCTCTCAGATGCCACTTTCAACCTCTCAACAACATTTAGCATAGCTGATAATCCACTGGCAACTCTCTCCTCTCTCTGGCTCCTGTGACCTCACATGCTTGTGAGCTTGTCGGCACAGAGGTGAAAGTGCAGGCATTGAAGGCAGACTAAGGGCTCAGGCTGTATGTATCCCACCACCTACTGTGACTTGTCTGAACCATAATCTCCTCTTTAGAAAAAGAGATTATAATACCTGCTGCATGGTGGTGTTGTGGAAATTAAATGAAATAATGTGCTAAGGGACATAAGCCCCTATTATTTTGCATCTTGACACCCCAAAGTGCCTAGTATGTCGTTTTTTAGCATAACAGGCTCTTAATAATTGTTTAATAAATTTTTAAGAGAAGAATCTTTATACACTTTTTTCTTGAAATCAATATGATCCAGACTGACCTGACACTATTACTATTAAAAAATTTTTCAGAGCATGTTCATCTGCTCAAATAATACCACTTTTTATGCTGCTTCTGTCAGGACAAATTAGAGATAGATTATTAAGTTAAGACAATTAAATGACTTTGCTGTTTCTCAGGCTCCTCTTGCTTTGGTTAAGGACAAAAGGTAGGCGGTGGCTTCATTGTCCCTCTGGATTAGAGTACACTGGAACTGCAAATAGTGGTCATAAAAGCCAAAGTCAGAGTCAATATGTGCCAAGAGTTACGTCATGGTGATGTGACAGCCTCATTTCTATGGTAACAGATTGTTCTTGGTAAATATAATACCATGACTGTAACTTCATACCAAGCTTAAAAGGTGAAGTGTAAGATTTTTAAAAATTCATATTAAAAACTAATGTATATTATGTGGGTGATAATTAGGAATATGACTTTTAAAAAAATGCTATCTTTCCTCCTTCAGCATGGCCGTACTGAAAAACAGTTCTAAAGAGGTCAGCATGAGACCAATGATCATAGACTTTGCAAAAAATTCTAATACTTAAGACATTCTCATTATTAGGAGAAACTTACATGAGAAGCAATGTTAATTGACAAACCAAGCTTTTCTTCTGAAGGCTCAAGAAAGTGAGTTGTTAGGAATATAATAATGGGTAGGTTAAAGAAATCAAGGAGAAATTTCGTACTTCACTGAAAGCGAGATTGGGTGCCACTCTCTATACATACACATACAACCTGTGTGTGTGTGTGTGTGTGTGCGCGCGCGCGCATATGTAGACATTAATATGTATATGATTTCATGCTAAATTTTCCAAGTTATATAATTAATGAATTTTAGAGTTTAAAAGACCATGAGAAATGACCTTGTCCAATCCCTCACTTAAAAGTGGTGGAAATTGGGGCGCCTGGGTGGTGCAGTCGGTTAAGCGTCCGACTTCAGCCAGGTCACGATCTCGCGGTCCGGGAGTTCGAGCCCCGCGTCGGGCTCTGGGCTGATGGCTCAGAGCCTGGAGCCTGTTTCCGATTCTGTGTCTCCCTCTCTCTCTGCCCCTCCCCCGTTCATGCTCTGTCTCTCTCTGTCCCAAAAATAAATAAACGTTGAAAAAAAAAATTAAAAAAAAAAAAAAGTGGTGGAAACTGAGGCCCAGGATTAGTATCTTGGCCAAGAATGTATCACAGTTAGCAGGAGAATTAGGACTAGAATCCATGTCTTCTGATTCTTCAAGTTCTTTCCATATACCCAGTTGTTCTTTATTTCATATAAAGTAAGAAATATTTTAATTACCTTTTAAGGGGAAATTCAGCTTTAGGTGTTATGTAAAAAACAGAATTTCCTAACAAGAATGGTGGAGGAAAGGAATAAAAGGGAAGCTCTTTTAGGGCTGAGATATTACTTCATTACCTTCTCAAGGCCCATTTCCACCCTTATAGTAGTTACAATTGCTTAAGGAGCCCACTTGGGCACTTTCTACTGTCATAAGATCTCAATTCAGCTTTGTAGTCATTACTACATGCTTAGAATATTCTCTGCTTAGAATTTATTTAAATTGGTACAATGATTTCTGTCATGCAGTGTAAAACTAATCAGATATAAACTCCCTCCATCTTCCTTGGTTAATTTGGTTGTCAAAAATTTCTCTTTAAAGGGGAACACACTTTCTGTTTTTTTTAAAGGGAAGTCATTATACAGGATCTTGGTTCAAGAGATGATTCTAAAACAAAATACACAGGAAACTTACACAATGTGCTGGAGGCAGGTCCATATCTATATTGTACCCCATATACCGACCGAAGTGCATTCACAGCTTTATAAGCTGCAGATTCCTGTGAGGGAAAATGGAAAACTTCTATCACTTTCCATCACTGCATTGAAACCTTTGGAAACACTGGCATGTTGTCTGAGCATTATCAGTCATCAATTTGGAGAGCAAGGTTGGGCACATTAGGTAATAGCTATGTTTAATAATAATATTATTCTTTGACACGTGCTGCAGTTTACAGTGTGTTTTGGAACACATTATTTGCTTTGACTGATGCTCACAGCAGACCAGTGATCAGTAATATTTCCACTTGATAGACAAGAAAAGAAAGGCTCAGCAAGGCTGGGATTACATGGCAAGGAGCAGTTAAGTACCCATATCTTCTGATGCTGATTTAGTGTTCTGTCCTCTTCACTTTTATTCAGAGGCACTTGTTTTTATAAATTACAAAATACTTGATAGGGAAGAACGTCAGTCTTCCTCAAGGCTACATATGCAGTGTTTAGCAATGTGCCTGTGTATAACAGATGCTTAATCAATATTTCTTGCATGAATGTTGAATAAGCATAGCTCTGCAAGAGTATCAAGATAATCTTATTGATCCTTAAGTACATACTTCAGTGGCTATGTACAAGGTATTTAAAGCACATTTGCATCAATTAAGAAACCCTTTAGTTCAGGAAGAGTGACTTCTCTTATGCTATTCATTTATCCCCAGGGGAATGGGAATACAATTTCAGAATGCTCCATGACTTCTAAGGTTACATACGCCTCTGACGGAGCTCAGGTACTGCTAAGATGTAGAAATTCTGAGGTGGAACTGTTCCAATCAATGCCAAAAATCGGAAGAATAATCAACACAACAAAACTACTAAAAGGTGAATATTCTAACATGAACTGAAAGGATACGGACTACACTTCAAAACATTTTCAAATGGTATAGCAGCATTAGTTTCAATAAGGAGTCAGAGAAGTATTGTATGACCAGCAAGAGGAAAAGAAGTATGTTGAAACCAGTATACAACTCTCCGTTTCAATTTGCCTATGAATAATTTAATACATCAGTTGAAGTACTCTGGGCAACATGGTGCCGTGTGTTGGCCTTGGCTGCAGCTTGCTGTCCTCATTCACCTCAGGGATGAACAAAGCAGCCTCTGCAGCAAATGCCACTTGTGGATATTAAGGGGCCAGTCTCCAGAACCTGGCAGACAATTTATTATTGATCTCACTGATGATGAATTTCTCCTCTCAGGAGCCAACAGAGAAGGAATGTAAACACCCTAATACCAAAAACCTTTATGGAGAATGTTCTAAGATTTTAACATCTTCTCCAATGGTTTTAGCAATATTCCATGGCAAGGGCAGATATTTCTACATTTAGAAGATTATTGCATTCTGCTGGTGGGGAGAGTTTTGTTCCTCATTATTCCGGAGGACTAAATTCCCACCCCGAAATCTACTAAGAAAAAAAAAAAACACAACCTCTTGGCCTCTTTGCAAAAAAACCATAGGCATAGCTTTAGCCTTTTGAGCTCCCTGCACTTCTGCCACTCAGGTGCAGGTGCATGTTGGTGAGAGGTTTAGATAGGATCATTCCACAAAAAATGAAAACTTCATAACATTTTCCAAGAATTATTTTCCAGGGTTGTGTAGCTAGACACCTATTTGAAAGAGTTTAAGCAATTCCTCCTTTCTTTATTGTTTCCTCTTTGCACTTGTCCCAGGCCTCACTTACTAAAAAAATTTTTTTTAATGTTTTCATTTATTTTTGAGAGAAAGAGACAGAATGTGAGCAGGGGAGGGGCAGAGAGAGACACACACACATGAGTCTGAAGCAGGCTCCAGGCTCTGAGCTGTTAGCACAGAGCCCAACATGGGGCTCGAGCTCATGAACCGCGAGATCATGACCTGAGCCGAAGTTGGAGGCTTAACTGACAGAGTCACCCAGGCACCTCCAGGTCTCACTTATTGAACCTCAGCTAAATAAGGCTTATTTTTTATTCCTTTTTTTCCTCTTCTTTTCTTTCTGAGAGAGAATGTGTGAGTGAGTGGGGGAAGGGCAGAGAGAGGGGGAGAGAGAGAATCTCAAGCAAGCTCCATGCTGAGCGGGGCTTGAATTTATGACTCTGAGATTATGACCTGAGCTGAAATCAAAAGTCAGATGCTTAACCAACTGAGCCACTCAGGTGTTCCCAATTATTTCCATATTTAAAGCAGCTTAATGAATGACCTAAAAATGTTAGCAGAAACACAGACTCTACCATATTGATGGAAATGTTTTTGAACAATTTATTAGAATTTAATGGTTTCTGGTTAACATTCAGAGACTACCTAGTTTCTGAGAATTTTAATCTTGGCTGTAATGACTTAGCTTATATGTAACCTGGTAACAGAATTTCTCAACAGTGGCACTATTGACAGTCTGGACTAAATAACTCTGTGCTGTGGAGGCTGTCCTATACATTTAGCAGTATCCTTGGCTTCTATCCTCTAGATGCCAATAGCATCCTCCAGCCTTGTTGTGACAATCAAAATGTCTTCAACCTTGTTCAATGTCCCGTGGGAGGCAAATTCATTCTTGGTTGTGAATCACTGATCTACTCTTTATACCACAACCTCCAACCTAAGACAAAATTAAAATAGGCTTAACTTCTGATAGCAAGCTAAATTCAAAATATGGAGAACATTCTCATGTAATAGATTTAATATATTGCATACTCCACATTATCTGTTGTGAGAACATAAATAGACATTGTGCCCAATTCAGAAAGGGGTGAATATTTGCCTAGAGAAGCTTTGTGTGATACAGGGTGGTTAAGCTGTCAAGTTAACAACAACAACGACGACAATGACGACAACAACAAGTCTGTTGACACAGAGTAGCTGAAGAATAGCTGAAGAATAGAACTACCACCTTTACAAAATTTCTCAAGAAAGAGAATTTGCTCAGAATTCTTGCTTGGAATGCCAAGAACAAAATTCCTCTTTTGGACAGAATACAAGCCTTCCCTCAGGCCTTCTTCCTCATGTTCCCCATTCCTTCCAGGTCCTGGACATCTAGATCTGGGATTCCTGCAACTCCAACCAACTGGTGAAGGATTTAGAGTTCAAGGTATAGGAAGAAAGGGGTGCTTATCTTTTATCAAAGCTTTTAATTCAAGTTTAACATCCATATAGAATAATATAACAATTTTAAGTTTATAGCTCAATGAATGATCACAAATTGCACACACTCATATAACCAGTATCCAGGTCAAAGAATAGAACATCAACAGCAACCCCAAAGCCCTCTCCCCTTTACCTCTTCCTTCTTCCTCATTCCTCACACTATATATTAGTTTGACCTAGTTTTGAATTCTATAGACCTTTAGATGCTATTGGCTCTGAACGAGACTCACTTTACAAAGAATTTTGCCCTACAGTGGATAGCTTGTTGGGTTTCTGAGATGAGGAGAGAAAGGAACTCTGCTTAATCACTGACAAGTAATCTAATGCCTGAAGGGCTGTTCATTCTGAGTGCTAACTTGTCAAATAGATGCCCAGAGACTTAGTACCATTAAGCAAAGAGCGCTTATAAATTAAAACTTGCTTTTAATTAATGAGAGTCAGACCATAATTTATGAACAATTATTTACTCAATAAAATTAATTATAGCCCTGAACATGTGACTGAAGCTGTAATACTAATCAAATCCATCCTGACACTTTCCATATAACCTGTGGTAAGAATGTAAATCGGTTTGAAATGATTGCATTTGAGAAGCAGCACAGCATGGCAGTCAAAAGCGACAATGTTGGAGCTAGATTTGGGGCTGAATCCTGGCTATGGCTCTTAGTAGGTGTATGTTGTTAGTCTAATTGCTTAATTTCCATAGGTTTCAGTTTCCTCATCTGTAAAATGGGGATAATAATAGTTACCTACCTCATATAATTATGAAAAATGAGTCAATACGTAAAGAATGCTTATTAGCATAAACACAATATGTGTTTGCTATATGTCATTACTGCTTAGAACCATGTTAGTGTTAGAAAAGAAGAAAGCTTGACACACACATATACATGGTCAAAACCTTACCACACAGCTGAAATTGGGGATTGTTGCATATTTGTAAGAATAGGGATATAGCAACATCTGAGCATATGCATGAAAGGAGAGGTAAGCCCTAATGTGCTTCCTGTGTTTTCGGAGGAAGGTGGCTACAGCTTTCACTTCCGGCTCAGATTCTGGGAAAGGTCCACAGTAGGTATCATCGCAAGGGTGCATAGAAGCTCCTTCATCTGTAAGACAGAAAAGAAAATGGGATGAGGGAGTGGAGAGACAAGAAGCAAGAGACACAAATGAGCATCGTTAAACTGCTTTTTTTTTCTTTCATTTCTATCAACATATGGTACTATTAAGCAATTCATCTAATTTCTCATTTATAGGAATCAGTTTTGAAAAATCCAGGGTGGTTCAAGCTTCAATGGCCTGAATAGGAAATAAGTACTGATTTTTTAACTGAGCCTGCATAAACTACTCTGAAGGGATGACTTTGTCAGTGAGAGACCTAATTCTTTATGATCCTCCAGAGCAGGTAAGGCTCCTGTTGTTATACCCCACGGCACCCTGCACGTTCCCTCTGTAACACTCGACATACTTGTAGTTAGTCTGCAGTATTTACCTGTTTAGCATTCAACCAATATTTATACTGTTCTAGGTGCCTGGTATTCAATACACAACAATATAGAAAAAAAAAAAAAAAACCCTGCTCTAATAGAAACTACATTCAGTCTGAATTCTTTATTAAACTCTAGGGCTCTGTGAAAGCAGGAACTGTGTGTCTTCAGCTTGCTGGGCACCTGCAACTAGAACAGTAGTATGGCAAATGTTCAACAAATATTTGTTGATAAGTGAATGTCAGATCAAAAGAAAAGGCTAGCCATCTGCACAGGTGTCTGGTAAGATACACACATTGATTAATCAAGAACATGAAGGCAAGACAGAAATAATTCCACAAAACATGCCAAAACAATTTCTATTATATTTTTAGGTAAGCAATATCCAAACTGGTTTTGTAAAATGCAAGAGGCTTCTCCAGCTATCTTGGGGGTAAGAATTTAGTTAAGAAATCCTCAACAGGGGCGCCTGGGTGGCTCAGTCGGTTAAGCACCTGACTTTGGCTCAAGTCATGATCTCGTTTGTGGGTTTGGGCTCTGCATCAGGCTCTGTGCTGACAGCTCAGAACCTGGAGCCTGCTTCAGATTCTGGGTCTCCCTCTCTCTGCCCCTCCCTCACTCACGCTCTGCCTCTCTCTCAAAAATAAGTGTAAAAAAAACGAAAAAAATTTAAAAAATCCTTGAAACTTAAATTTAATAATTTTTGAATTAACAAATATATATCCCGTAGGTCTATGATGGGGAGGAAGGAAAATAACATTCACTGTAACAATCACAAAGTAGTAAAGTCCCAAGACATTTTTACATTTAGAAAGAATTACCTTTTCTACAGTTATTTGCCACTGGCCATGATTAGCCCTCCCAAAAGCCCTAGAAAACTGTTTTTTTTTTTCCATAAACAAATGGGAAATGTCTGGTGATTCTGTGAGATAGTCTAATTCTACTCAATATGAAAAGGTAACCAAGCCAAATCAGGATAAATCTTGAGATGATTAAATCTAGTTTGTGTTACAGGTGAGTTAAGATGGGGAATTTATAGCAATTGTGGTTTTCCTCCTTTGAGTCTAATTCTGGACATGCCTTAGAAGCAAGTGGGATATGGATGGAACTCAGAATATAATATGAACACTATAGCTGATGCTCTGAAAGGTACAGGACAAATAAAGGGACATTTGAAGAACACTGATGTAAAGCACTGGAAAGGAGAGATCACAGACTGGACAACTAATTCCAGAGGGAGCAAAACTAATGATCTAGAGAAAAAGGATTTACAGTAATCCTAATAAATATTCTCAAGGGCATATAGAAGGGCATTGGATACATTAATCAGGGACAAGAAGTTAAAAGTACCACTCAGATAGAATAGAAATAGAGAACTTAATTCATGGGTTGAAAGAATACAGTTGATGAGTGAATTAATGAGATGGAATATGTTTTGAAACATTCCCAGAAGGCATCAAACAAATGAAAGAAAAATTAAAGGAGTATGAAAAATAGAATAACTGTCAACATCTGATTAATAGAGACCCAAATAGAGAAAGAAATAAAAGCTAAATATTTGAAGAACTGCTAATTGAAAATTTCCCACAATCGAGGAAAGGTTGAATGGGATTATTGTATACAAAACAAGAGAGATAAAGAGGAAATGTGTCAACACTTTGACACACTAGGTTGAAATTTAAGAAAAGAAAACAATTCCAGAGAGAAAGAAACAAGTCATCTATAAGAAAAAGGGATTAGATTCACATTTGACTTTTTAATAGCAACACTAGAGTAGTATTTCCAAAGTATATTTATAAACACATATATACTTATTGTTCTTATTTTTATTTAGATATTTAAAATTAATTGTTTAAATTGAAGTATAGTTATACATATACTATTATATTAGTTTCAGGTATACAACATAGTGAATGGACAATTATATACATTATGAAAAGCTCGCCACAATAAGTGTAGTTACCATGGTCATCATACAGTGTTATTACAATATTACTGACTCTATTCCCTATACTGTATGTTCCATCCTATGAAACTTATTTGTTTCATAACTGGAAGTTTGTATCTCTTAATCCCCTTCACCTAGTTTGCCCATCCTCCACCCACTCCTTTCTAGCAAGGGCCAGTTCTCTGTATTTATGAGTCTCTTCTGTTTGTTTTGCTTTTTAGATTCTCCATGTAAGTGAAATCATGTTATTTGTCTTTCCCTGTCTGAATTATTTCATTTAGCTAATACCATCTAGGTTCATCCATGTTATTGCAAATGGCAAGATTTCATTTTTTTACTGGATGAGTGCTGGCTCAATGTGTATATATACCACATCTTCTTTATCCATTCATGTATGGATGAACACTTGGGTCTTTTCCATATCTTGGCTATTGTAAATAATGCTGCAATAAACATAGGGGTGCATATATCTTTTTGAAATAGCATTTCCATTTTCTTTGGATAAATATCCAGAAGTGGAATTGCTGGATCATATGGTATTTCTACTTTTAACTTTTTGGGGAATCTCCATACTCTTTTTCCATGGTGGTTATTGTCTTGAATAATGTTCTAGGTGCATTTGAAAAGAATGTGCATTCTGCTCTTTTTGGATGGAATGTTCTGCATGTATCTGTTAAGTCCACCTGGTCTAACATGTCATTCAAAGTAATTATTTCCTTATTTTCTGGGGTGTTAAACTCTCCTATTATTATGCTATTACTGTCAAATTTTCCCTTTATGTCTGTTACTTTACATAAAATCAGATTGCTTCTATGTTGGCTGCATAGATATTTATATTATAAGTGTCATATTATCTTATTGGATTATCATTATGTAACGCCCTTCTTTGTCTCTTGTTACAGTCTTTGTATCAAGGTCTGTTTTGCCTGATTTAAGTATTGCTACGGAGACTTTTTTTTGCTTCCATTTGCATGGTCTTTTTCCATCCCTTATTCCAGTTTACATGTATCTTGAGGTCTGAAGTGAATCTCTTATAGATGGCATATAGATAGGTCTTTTTTGTTTTTTTATCCATTCAGTTACCTTATGTCCTTTGATCGGATCATTTAGAGCATTTGCACCATTTACACTTAAAGTAATTATTGATAGACATATGATTATCATTTTGTTAATTGCTTTCTGGTTATTTTCATATTCTCTATTTCTTTCTCTTTTTCTCTTCTACTCTTGTGATTAATCACTTTCTTTAGTCTTATGCTCAGATTTTTCTCTCCTTTTTGTGTATCTATTGCAGGTTTTTGGTTTGTGGTCACCATGAGGTTCATATATAAAACATCCTAAGTATATAGCAGTCTGTATTAAGTTGATGGTTTTGAGTTTGAACACATTTTCAAAGCACTACATTTTTACTCCTCCCCTCCGCTATGTTTTACGTATGTGACATATTTTACATCTTTCATTTTTTGAATCCTTTAATTTTTTTAAAGGTATAATTAATTTTACTACTTTTGTCTTTTAACCTTCATAATAGCTTTATGTGACTGATTTACCAACTTTACTGTATATTTGCTTTTACTAGTAAAGTTTTTTCTTTTAACAATTTTTTTTATATCAGTTATGGTCTTTGCTGCTTAAAGTCTTTCCACATTTCTTAGAAGGTCAATTTAATATTGATGAACTCTTTTAATTTCTGTCTGGGAAACTGTCTCTCCCTCAGTTCTGAATGATAACCTTGTTGGATAGAGTATTCTTGGTTGTAGGTATTTTTCCTTTCAGCGCTTTGAATATAGCCTGCCATTCCCTTCTGGCCTGCAAAGTTTCTGCTGAAAAATCAGCTGATAGTTTTACAGGGTTTTCCTTGTATATAAGTAGTTGCTTTTTTATTTCCATCTCAAGATTCTAATTTTTTTATTTTTAAAAATTTACATCCAAATTAGTTAGCATATAGTGCAACAATGATTTCAGGAGTAGATTCCTTAGTGTCCCTTACCCATTTAGCCTATCCCCCTCCCACAACCCCTCCAGTAACCCTCAGTTTGTTCTCCATATTTATGAGTCTCTTCTGTTTTGTCCCCCTCCCTGTTTTTATATTATTTTTGTTTCACTTCCCTTATGTTCATCTGTTTTGTCTCTTAAAGTCCTCATATGAGTGAAGTCCTATGAGTTTTGTTTTTCTCTAACTTCACTTAGCATAACACCCTCTAGTTCCATTCATGTAGTTGCAAATAGCAAGATTTCATTCTTTTTGATTGCCGAGTAATACTCCATTGTCTATATATATCACATCTTCTTTATCCATTCATCCATCGATGAACATTTGGGCTCTTTCCATCCTTTGGCTATTGTTGATAGTGCTGCTATAAACATGGGGGTGCATGTGCCCCTTTGAAACAGCACACCTGTATCCCATGGATAAATGCCTAGTAGTGCAATTGCTGGGTCGTAGGGTAGTTCTACTTTTAGTTTTTTGAGGAACCTCCATACTGTTTTCCCGAGTGGCTGCACCAGCTTGCATTCCCACCAACAATGCAAAAGAGATCCTCTTCTCTGCATCCTCACCAACATCTGTTGTTGCCTGAGTTGTTAATGTTAGCCATTCTGACAGGTGTGAGGTGGTATCTCATTGTGGCTTTGATTTGTATTTCCCTGATGATGAGTGATGTTGAGCATTTTTTCATGTGTCGGTTGGCCATCTGGATGTCTTCTTTGAAGAAGTGTCTATTCATGTCTTTTGCCCATTTCTTCACTGGATTATTTGTTTTTTGGGTGTTGAGTTTGATAAGTTCTTTATCGATTTTGGACACTAACCCTTTATCTGATATGTCATTTGCAAATATCTTCTCCCATTCTGTCGGTTGCCTTTTAGTTTTGCTTGTTTGTTTCCTTCGCTGTGCAGAAGCTTTTTATTTTGATGAGGTCCCAATAGTTCATTTTTCCTTTTGTTTCCCTTGCCTCCGGAGACATGTTGAGTAAGAAGTTGCTGCAGGCAAGATCAAAGAGGTTTTTACCTGCTTTCTCCTCGAGGATTTTGATGACTTCCTGTCTTACATTTAGGTCTTTCATCCACTTTGAGTTTATTTTTGTGTATGGGGTAAGAAAGTGGTCTAGATTCTCAAGATTCTAATTTTAATTTCTGACATTTTAGTTATTAGGGAGCTTGGGACCAACCTGCTTGGGTTCATCTTGTTTGGGGTTCTCTGTGTTTCCTAAAACCGGCTGTTTCCTTCCCCAGGTTAAGGAAATTTTCAGCTATTATTTCTTAAATGAGTTTTCTGTCCCTTTCTGTCTCTCTTATCCTTCTGGAATTCCTATAATGCAAATGTTACAATGCTTGATGTTGTCCTAGAGGTCCCTTAACCCATCCTCACTTTTAAAATTCTTACTTTTTGCTATTCAGCTTGAGTGCTTTCCATGACCCTGTCTTCCAGATTGCTGATGTGTTCTTTTGCATCCTCCTGTCTGCTGTCAATTTTCTCTAGATTTTTCATTTCAGTTACTGTATTCTTCAACCCTGATTGGTTATTTTTTTTTCTCTTTTCTATCTTTTCGCTGAAGTGCTGAGTTCATCGACTCTGAAGTCTGGTGAGCATCTTTATGAACATTACTTTGATCTCTTCATCAAGTAATTTTCTTATCTCCATTTCATTTAGCTTATTCTCTGAAGTTTTTGTTCTTTCAATGGGAGCATGTTCCTGTCTCGTTTTGACTTTTGTGTTTATGTCTATGAATTAGGCAAAACAGCTACCTCTCCCAGCCTTGAAGGTGTGGCTTTGTGTAGGAACATTCCCGTGTCACCTGTGTGTGCCTGGCACTTAGGGAAAGGGTTAGCATTGGGCAAGGAGAGATAAAGGGACCCTGGGGGAGGCAGGCTGCGGCTGTAAGTGGGAAGCTGAAGAAGGGGCAGGGTTTGGGGGGAAAAAAAGGATAAAGGTATACTAAACCCACCTGGGCTAGATGCCATGAGTGGAGTCTCACAAACTTTGATAAGTTCCTAATAAAAAGTCAGGGACAAAAATCCTTGTCGGCAACCCACTTGGGACCTTAGTTTTGAGAGCTTTATACTTTCTCTTGATAAACTCTATCACTTTGCTTACTCTCTGTTGTCTGTGAGATTCATTCTTTGATTCTGTGAGACAAGGACCAGTGTCTCTCCCACCCTCCTGTAACAGCAGGACAGCTTGAGCAGGCTTGGTTTGGGATGTCCTGGGTGCTCCACACTTGGGTGCCCAGGCAGGATGGCGGCAGCTGGTGGGGCATGGGCCAGGGGTGTCCCAAGGTTTTTCACATTGGGTTGCCCCATTGGGCTGGTGGGGCCCTGGGTGCTCTGGGACAGGGCTGTCCCAGTGGGATGGCTCCAGCAGGGGTGGGTGCAGGCCAGAGTACTCTGGGTGGGGTGGATGGAGCTGGAATGGGTGTGAATATGGGAGCTGCCTCTGGGGGGATGGTTGAAGGTGGTGTAGACTAGGACTTGCTGTGGTGGCAGGCTTCCTAGAGCACCACGATCTTGCTCCCATCTGTACTATCAAGGTGGAAAGGAAATGTCAGCAATGGTGTTAGGCAGCACCTCTGACATCAGAAAGGATTTCAGTAGCTCCCCTATTGTTTGGCTGATGTTCTAGGGTTAGGAGATGAGTTTCCTTCCCTTATGTCTAGTTGCCTTCCAGACTGTTTTTCTGCTGTGCTCCAGTTGGGTGAATCTGCAGGTGGGCCCCTCAGCTATATCCCTCTCTGCTGAAGTTCACAGCACTGGGGCTGGAGTTCCTATCATTACTATGTCTCTAGCTCTCCTTTGTTGTGCAGAAGCTGTTTAGTCACCCCTCAGTTTTTCTTCAGGTGAATTACTCTATAGGTAGGCAAGAATTCAGTGTCCAACAGAGGAGGTGAGTTCAGGGTCTCCCTATGCTGCTGAGACCCCTCCCTCCTTATTAAAAAAAAAAAAAAAAACTTGCAGAGTGCCTGGGTGGCTCAGTCAGTTAAGTGTCCACCTCTCGGTTTCAGCTCAGATAATGATCCCAGGGTTGTGGGATCGACCCCTGCGTCAGGCTCTGTGCTGACAGAGCAGAGCCTCCTTGGGATTCTCTCTCCCTCTCTCTCTCTGCCCCTCCCCTGCTCACTCTATCTCAAAATAAATAAATAAACTTAAAAAAAAAAAACTTGCTGAACAGCTTAGGTGCTTTTTCTAGCCTGTCTTCCAGATGGTTGATTCGTTCTTTTGCATCTAATCTGCTTTGATTCCGTCTTATGTACTTTTCATTTTAGTTATTGTAATCCTCAGCTCTGATTGGTTCTTTTATATATTTTGTCTTTCTTTGTTGAAGTTCATCCACTCTTCTCTCATGTCGTACCTTTATAACCATTACTTTGATCTCTTTATCAGGTAGATTAGTTCTTTTCTGAGATTTTGTCATTCTTTTTTAACATACTCCTCTGCTTCATTTTGTCTGACTTCCTAGGTTTTTTCTACATATTAGGTATGTTAGCTATGTCTCCTGGTTTTGAAAGTAGTGGCTTTATGTAGAAGGCATCCTATGAGTCCCCATGGGTCTACCCACCAGAACCAAAGCACTCCAGGGTATCTTCTGTGTGGGCTGTATGTGCTCTTCTGTTGTGACTGGGCTACAACCTCTGCCAGTGCACTGGTGGGCAGGGCTTGTCCCTGGTGGAACTGGCTGAGAGGCCCAACTGTAGCTGCTGTGGGTTTGCTGGTGGGTGGGGTTAGCTCCCTGCATATTGGGCTGAGAGACCTGGCCGTAACTGCTGCAGGCATGCTGGTGGAAAGGGCCGGCTCCCTACCACCCCAGGGCAGGAGTCACTTTGAAGGGGTGCTGGCCCTGGCTGGGGCTGTCTGCCTGGTATGGTAGGGGCAATAGTGGGTTTGGGGGGATGCTGGCCCCAACCAAGACTGCCTGTTGAGTGTGGTAGGGCAGAGGCTGCTTTAGAGGGATGCCTCCTGGGGCAGTTGGGTTGGGTGAAGCAGGTCTGCAGGAGAATGCTGTGGCAGGGTGAATGGTACTAGCAAAGTAGATGGAAAATGTCAGAATTGGCTTCTGCTGGTGTCTGGCCTTCTAGGCAGAAGCCGGAATGCTATTCTTGTGTAGGCAAGCTGGATGTGATCTAGCACAAGTCCATGACTCCTGAATCTCTATCTCAAGCTTCAAACTCAGGTATATAATAACCTTCTGGACATTTCTATCTACTTGTCTCAGAGGTTCTGAGAGCTCAAGATGTCCCTAGATGAAATCATTGTTCTTTTTCTTACCCACCAAATTGATCTTTTGCTATGTTTCTTAACCTGTGTTTCCCCTCATTCATCTAGTGGCCTATGTCAAAACTTATGTGGAACAATTCTAGAAGTTTTCTTCTCCCTTATCCCTCCCTCCAACTGGAGAACAAATTCTGTTGATTCTATCTGCTCATCTCTCTATGGACAATTCTGCCAACAAAGTTCAGGCTCTTGTCATTATTCCCCTACGTTATCAGAACAGTTCCTAGCCTTCAGTCTGGCCTACCTTGAATTCAGCCCTGTCAATATCATTGTAATGTAAATAAGTCTGATCTTATTTATTCTAAAAACATAAATCTGATTTGCTGCTTAAAAGTCTTCAATGGTGGTCTTCTGGATAAAGTTCTGAAATCTTACTACCACTTAAAGGCAGAGATAGTGTGATCAAAATGTTTGAATTTGGTAGTGGTAGGTATTATAGTTTATCTTGTATGTTTTTCCTGTCTTAAAACATTGGTGATTTTGTCCTATTGCTGTACGGATAAGTTTGTGATTGATATTTTATCACTGATTATATAATTTCATGTGCTTTTCATGGCTTTATAATAGTTTGCAGGTTACATAGTTCTCTCCTTCCTTGGAATTCAGGGAGTCATGCTCCTTTCCTCTAACCAAATGCTTATGGGATAAACTCCCTCATGATTTGATTTTGGTGAAAATGCTTAAAATTTCACCTTCTATTAGTTTGCTCTAAAACTTCTGCCTTATAGGGGCACATGTACCCCAATGTTTATAGCAGCGCTTTGAATAGCCTAATTATGGAAAGAGCCCAAATGTCCATCAACTGATGAATGGATAAAGAAGATGTGGTTTACATATTCAATGGAATACTACTTGGCAATGAGAAAGAATGAAATCTGGCAATTTGCAGCAACGTGGATGGAACTGAGGGTATTATGCTAAGTGAAATAAGTCAGTCAGAGAAAGACAGATACCATATGTTTTCACTCATATGTGGATCTTGAGAAACTTAACAGAAGATCATGGGGGAGGCGAAGGGGGAAAAAAAGTTACAGAGAGGGAGGGAGGCAAACCATAAGAGACTTTTAAATACTGAGAACAAACTGAGGGTTGATGGGGGGTTAGGGCGAGGGGAAAGTGGGTGATGGGCAATGAGGAGAGCACTTGTTGGGATGAGCACTGGGTGTTGTATGGAAACCAATTTGACAATAAATTATATTTAAAAAAGTAAAACTTCTGCCTTCATTCCTACTAAAATATTGGTCATTTTCCTGAGGTTCCATATTCCCTTGCCTTTAAGAGCGTACATGCTGTTCCCTTCTTTTGAAGCATCTTTTTTTTTTTTTCCACAGTCTGATCTTATTTGTCCTTCAGTGCTTCAGAATTCAGTTACCACTTCCTCTTGGCATCTTCTCCAATGCCCCTATGCTGGGTTAGGTGCTCCTAACACCCTTCTTTTTCCGCATTTGTCATAAAATTTAGTATCCAGTGTTAAAACTTATGCTTACCCATTTTCCGACTCAATTGAGCCTTGCACCATGTTTGACCAAGAGTGGATGCATACAAAATAAACTATTTTATTTAATAATTATTATAAATGAGCTAAACTGTATAATATTAAGAAAGGCCATACCTCAATTTAATGCTGTTTGCCCGAGAAGCACATTAGACACTGAAATATTCTATAGCATTTTATGGTTTACTTTATAGATTGGCTTTCTGCCAATGTTATTTACTACAGATTAAGTATTGATTCAGCAGCAAAATGAAATATCACATTCAAAATTCTTTATGCCAATGTTTCTGTGTGAATTTTTTGCCTTATTCATCTCTTATACCAACTTAAAAAAAAATCTAACCAGAATCCTGAATAGCAAGGCCTTTAAGATAGAAATAAATTAATCCAGGTGGAAAGAAAACCACTAAGACAATCTAATTTTATTTATAGCCTTTTGGGGGCACTATCCAGGCTTTACTAAAATGCAAAGAAACAGCTCACAAATACTATCGAATAGTAAGTCTCTTTGGGGTTTCAAGTAGCTGTGCTGGATACACAATTTGAAAGGTGCTGTCCAGATCTAGCCTCTATTACACAGATTCTGAGCAGAGATATCTGACGTACTAAAAAAGATCAAGATAGCAGAAAGCTAAAACACCAGGACACAGCATTTCAAGGAAACAAGTAAAAACCACCAAAATGATTTAATATCCAGGAAACAAGGATAAAACAGATTTCTAGGGTAAAGGAACAAGAAGCATCATATTCATCCCTCTTTAGGTTTTAGAAGCATGAGAGTCCATAGGTTATTAGTTTTCCTTTAGTTTGCAGGAGCCAGTATGTTATTTCTCAAGCTGAGACAAAATGCTCTTTCCCCATCTTTACATGCAGAACAACTGCAGAATATATAACAGATCTCTGCAGTGCAGAATGAAGAGATTCTAGTCTTGTCAAATAAAACAGCACACATCTCTGTTCTGAACGCTTCAGCAATTTAGCCTCCATACCATACATCACCTCTTTAGTTTTGGAGTATTAAGATGCAAAACTCTACAAGGACCTCATAAATCTAGAGGCGAGACAAGATGTGCACCTATGAGGAAATTCGAGGACAAGACAATGTAGGAAATAATACCATCATAAAGTATGTGGTGCAGACTGTGCACAGGAACACAAAGGAGGGAGGGAGAGCAGGGAGGCTTAGGAGCCCTGGGGAGACCGTAATGGCAGAGACTCAATGGGATTCAAGATGGATGGAACTTGAAAAAATACAATTTTACTTAAAAAAAAAAAAAAGGACAAAAAAATAAAGGCTTTGTTGCTCCTTTGAACCTTAGTCCTTCTGGCTGATAAAATGAGGTAGAACATAGTCTTAAAATTTCTTTTTAAATGTTTATATTTTTGAGAGAGAGGGAGCACACGCAAGCCGGGGAGGGGCAGAGAGAGGGAGACACAGAATCTGAAGCAGGCTCCAGGCTCTGAGCTGTCAGCACAGAGGCCGATGTGGACCCATGAACCAGGAGATCATGACTGAGCCCGAAGTTGGACGCTTAACCCAATAAGCCACCCTGGCACCCCTGAGGTGGAAGATAGTCTGTAGAGAGGAAATGGAGAAGGATGGGATACTAGAGGCAACAATGGACTGAACATGACGAGACTGGGCTCCAGTCAGAACTATTCTACTAATGAGCTCAGGGACAGACATGTCACTGGTCTGACAGCATTTGTCCTGGAATAAGGACCCTAAGCCTGGTTCTCATGTGGTGCTATCAGTTGTGGGAGTTGTCTCGCAGTAGCTAGTTACAGGCTATAAAATTAGTGAACTAAAAAACTGGTTTGATGGTGATAAATAACTCTTAATTTATTCGAATATACTCTTGTAATGGGGGACAGAAAAGGTAAATTAGAGTGGGTGTGCTTGGACTTAACCACAGGTGGTGTGCAGTCCCCATCAATTGGGTGTGTGGTAGTAGGAAAAAAAGGCTGGGAAGCGTGGAATTAGAAAGATTGCTGAGACTCTTTAGAGCATTGATAGTTTATGGTTCCAATGAAGATGAAAACAAATTCTAAATGTAATTCCATAATTACTTTTCCTAATGTCTCTAGATTCTGTGCTAAGGAAGTGAGAATAAAATTTAGTAATCAAAGTTGTGTTACTTGATTTCCGGTTTTGTTCTTAGAGGCGGTCTCCAGGAATGGATTGCAATTTCAAACTTAGTTTGCAAGTAAATTGTTTAATTCCCAGACCAAACTTCTGAGGTAAAAAATTCCCTCCCTGCCTAAGGTCCTCCAACTACCTTCCAAATCTGCTTCTCTTTTTGTATTACAGATCTTGGTGTATGGTACCTGATTGCCAAAACCAGAAATCATTTACTCTGTCCAATAGCCTGCAAACAACTGTTAGTGCCATTGTCTTAATTCCTCTTCAGTACATCTACCCCAACTACTACGGTCATATTGAAACTGTCCTGAATTATTACAAGGTTTTCACGGACTCCAGTCTCTTCTTTCACCTATATCCTCAGAAGTCCTAAATTAATTTTTACTAAAATACATATCTTACCATGCATTTCCCATGCTTGAAACTTTTCACTGGTTCACCACAGACTTCAGGATAAAGGGGCTGGATTAGGGGCCTTCCCTCTGAACCCCTGAGGTAGGCTGAATAATGGCTCCCAAAGATTGCCAGGTCCTACTCCATGGAATCTGTGAATGCTACTTCATATGGAAAAGGGTCTTTGCAGATGTATCAAGATCTTGAAATGGGGAGATTATCCTGGATTATCCAGGTAGGTCCTAGATGTAATCATAAACATTCTATAAAAGGGAAATTTGATAATAGAAGAGAAGGCTATGTGACAGAAGCAAAGAGAAGCTGAGTCAGAGAGGGAAAATGCTATGCCACTGGCTTTGAAGGTGGAGGAAGAGGTCACAAGGTAAGGAGAACAGGTGCCTACTAGGAGCTGCAAGGCAAGGAAATGGATTCTCCTCTAGAGCTTCTTGAAGGACTATGGTCTTGCCACACCTCCAGCCTGGTGAAATCCATTTTGGACTTCTGGCCTCTAGAATTTAAGAAAATAAATTTGTTTTAAGCCATCAAGTTTTGGTAATTCGTAGAATGGCAACGGGGGAAGAGCCACTTGTCTGTAGCTTCCTCACTCTGACCCCAGTCAGAGTTTCTCTTTCCTTTCTGTTAGTGTGACACTCATGCCTCTATTTATGAGCTTTCACTCAACGTCAAATCATAACAGGTTGTTTACATGCCAGTCTCCCTCACTGGATGCTGGTTCCCAAAAACAAGAATGGAAAATTTGTCTGGCATTGTGCTTTGCTCACAGCAGGGGCTCAATAAATGTTTACTGAGTGAATCAATCTGCCCTATAGCAAGGTCCCTCTTAGTCTAGCACATCAAAATTCCATTTGTGCTTTACATTTTAAGGTCAGTTTTATTATAATTTAAGGTTACAATAAAAGTTAAGACATTGCACCAGAGCCTGAACAACAATGTTTTTCTCTACCTTTCTGGCACACCCTTAAAACATGTGCAAATATGTACTTAAGAATTGTGCCTGAGAATGAGAATAAAAAGGGAATCCATAGGTTTGCATCGTATTACTACATCTTTGATTGTTGCCCATATACCTTCTGAATCTAGGGGACGTGAATGAGATGAATTAGTGCTATTTTCTTGTGGAACTTGCTGGAAAGCTACTCTGGAATCTCTCTTTCAGAAGTACGCAGGCTAGAATGGCATGCTACAACCTTATTCTAAATAGGTTCCAGATACTGTGTTCCAATGAAACAGGTCACATTAAAATATTTTTGCTCATTTACACTTTATATCTCTTTACATAATAAAACATGTTCTGTAAAATGTTTGAATTACTGTAAAACTCGACTTTTTCTCTCGATCTATTTCAGTCAACACCTTTAGTAGAGTTATCAAGAGAGATGATGGGGAGACGAGAGGAGTAGAGGGCAGTGCATCGCGTGTTTATTAGATTAGACAATGCGTAATTAAGTGGGAACTCTGTGTTGACATTTCCTACCCCTACCCCATTTGGTAGGGGTGGTGAGTGTGGGCAATGAGGGATGGTGGTAGAAGGGTATGATTTCCTTATAAACTTATAAGCTGTCTCTTTTGGTACTACTCCCTCCTGTTTTACTAATTATAACTAAGCTAAATAAAAAAGCTAAATAATAAAGAAGGAGAAGAAGTGCTTTGAATGGTGGCAGTGCATTCTGGAGCTTGATTTTAGTTATGATTTTTAGTTTTTAAAGAAAAGAATGTTGACTTATTTTTACTGTTTTTGCAAGGCCAATGGATGTACATGGTTATGCCATGTAAATTGCTGTCTAGCCATCTATTTCTTTTCTCCAGAAGCAATCACTTTTACTACCTTCTTGTGTTATTCCAGGGTTAGTCTATGCATTTATAAACAAAAAGCCAGTTTTATTATCTTTTTTACACAAATAATATTCTTTATATATATTAACCTTAAAGCTTTCTTAGTTTAACTGTGTGTGTTTGTAATCCTGGAGATTTTTCCATATTTGCACATAAAATAGCTATCTAATTCTGGCTGTTTCTGTCCATTTCACTGTGTAATTATAGCCTAATTTACTTTACTAGTCCTTTGTTGATGGGCATTTGGGATGCTTCTAATCTCTTGTTATTATAAAGAGGGCTACAACAAACATCCTTATACATATGTTATTTTCCACACATGTGAGTCTAGCAAGAGGATAAATTCCTAAAAGGAGAATTACTTAGTCAAAAAAAGAGGTGTATTTTTAATTTTGGTAGACATTGCCAAATGTCATTGCACAGAAGTTGTACTCATTCACACTGTCAACAGGAATGTATAATATTGCCTGTTTGCCCATAGCCTTCACATTTTTATTCTTCCTGTCTTTTAAGAATATCAATAGGTCCAAGTTAGATGGTTAGAAAATGTATTTTTATCTAAAGTGTCATTTAAACAGATAGAGAAAAAGACATTTAAAGAAGAAAATTACAAACTATTTCTTCTATTTGAAGACACATTCCAAAGTAGCATCCAAACAGGGTACCTGCATATGTTAGGTGCTCAATAAAAACTTATTGAATGACTCCTGTGACTATATGCAGTTTTGTTAAATTCTCAGTGATACAGTAGGGTGGCCTAACAAAGTCTCATAGTGGCAACAAGATCATACATTTTAAATAGTATTTATCTCTGAAATTCACTTAATTATGCATCTTTTTAAGAATCACGTCACATGATTAGTCGTTTGGCTAACCACTTGTAAGCTATTAGGAAAAAATAAAAGCAGAATACACGCTATTAAAGGTAAATTTGTTCCTCAAAGTGGAATTCTAAACTCTTTTTTTTTAAAGACTAATTTATTTTGAAAGAGAGAGAACACACAAGCGGGGGAGGGTCAGAGAGAATCAGAGACAGAATCCCAAGCAGGCTCCACACCATCAGCGCAGAGCCTGATACAGGGCTCGAACTCAACGAACTGCAAGATTATGACCTGAGCTGAGATCAAGAGTCGGTCACTTAACCTACTGCACCACCCAGCCACCCCAAGGTGGGATTCTAAAATTAAGTTTAGAAAACATTTAAAAGAAGAAAAAACACTCATCCTCCAATTCTAGTATTTTAGTCTATTTTTTCCCAGTCTTTTCCCCTATGTGTTAGTATATAAATGTATATATATCATACATGTGTGATACATGCACATATACAATAATCATATATAGAATATACAGTGAAAAAATTATGTAGCCTGAATTAGACTCAGTATTATAAGCTTTTTACTATTTTTAAATGAAACTATTTTTATGGCTTCCTAAAATTCATCAAATAAACATGAATCTATTTAACCATTGTCCTGTGATTCAACATTTGGATTGTACTCAATATTTTATTATTATGGATTACATTGTGGTCAGCATCTTTTTCTGTTTCCTTTTAATATGTTTTCAAAATGAGATGCTCATACCCAAAGGTATGCACAGCTTAAGGTTCTGCTCTGACTCTATTTTGACTGTTAGTGTGTACCGATCTGATCTGTCCCAGTAGCTTCAACTACTCCCTATGTGCTAAGGACCCACAAGTTCCTATGTTTAGACAAGGCCCTTTTCATTACTCCAAGTCTATATCCGGTTACCTATTGCACATCTTCCCCAAGATTCCTACAAACACTTCAAATCCACTCCTCAAAATTGGACGCTTATTTTCCACCAAATCCTAACCTCTTACTAGATGCCAAATCTTGGTAGATGACACCTCTATCCACCAGTCACTCTAACCAGAAATAGAGTCATCCTACTCTTCTCTTTTCCTTCTGAACTTCCTTGGCTACATCCCACAGCGGTATAAGTGAATGCTGCAGTTTCCATATTTCTCTAGTGTGCTTTTCCTCCCCATCCTTGCTAGTCCCTCCTGGATTATGGTCCTGCTGTAGTTTACTAAACTTTGGCTAAACTGGTGTTCAAGTGATTCTCAGAGACCAGTTATTTTCTTCCCAGCTTTCAGAGCTTCCAATTATTCCTCTATTTAAGGCTCTATTTAAGGCTCCCAATTATCTACTCTTTGTCAAACTTTTCATCAAAATACCCCTAACAGGAAAAATCAACAAAGACTCTAAGTCCTTAACATTTTGAAATCTTTGTTTTACCTTAAACATTATTTAAAAAACAAACTTCATTTAAAAAATAAAATTGTTAATTGTTCGGTCCACTCAATTATGCCTTTGTTTGCTCTAACATAAAATAATTTTCCCTTTGAAATCTTCAAATTACACTGATATGTGTGCTATGACTTTTTGTGACTTTCTCTCCGATGTAACTCCACATACACATAACCTTCAGTTTGACAGGCATGGCTTCTAGAATAAAATTCGTGTCAGCGCAGCACTGGATTATGCTCTGGGAACTTCTCCTGCTTTGTCCCTCACCAGTCCTTCCAGTCATCCTGCCTTGCAGCCATGCAGGGCCACCTGCCACTGTCACAACACCCCATTCTATTTCATGCTGCATATTTTTCTCAGGGACACACCTGTTTCCCCTACCAGGAATGTCCTCTTGACTCTGAATCATTTCTGCTACTTACTTTTTGCCCTATAGTTTGGTCTACCCAAAGACAAATTTTTTATGAGATTGACCCACTGTGCTAAGAAGGCACCTTCAAATATATTTTTTAATATTTATATCTACTATTATTTCTTCTATGAAGATTTTTCTGACTTGATCAAGTAGAATTGGCCCCTTCTTCCTTTATATCTCCACTGGACTATTTATATGTTTGTCTATACTGTATATATTTCTACGTAATATTTAAAAATTTTTTTTCACTTTTTTCTTTCCCTTCCCTGTCCTTCCTCTTTCTTCTCTTCACCTTCTCTAACCTCAATGATTTTATTTATTTTTTTAATTTTTGAAAACTCTGGAATTGAACTTTTCCTTTTTTTTAATTTATTTTTTAATTTAAATTCAAGTTAGTTAACATAGAGTGTAATTATGATTTCAGGAACAGAATTTAGTGACTCGTCACTTAATATAACACTCAGTGCTCATCCCAACAAGTGTCCTCCTTAATGTCCCTCACCCATTTAGCCCATTGCCCCTCCCACCACCCACCAGCAACCCTCAGTTTGTTCTTTGCATTGAAGAGTCTCTTATGGTTTGTCTCCCTCTCTGTTTTTATATTATTTTTGCTTCCCTTCCCTTATGTTCATCTGTTTTGTTTCTTAAATTTCACATATGAGTGAAATCATATGATATTTGTCTTTCTCTGACTTACTTTGCTTAGCATAATGCACACCAGTTCCATTGATGTTGTTGCAAATTAACCTCAATGATTTAAAACCCTGTTAAGGACAGAATCTGTTGGATCTGTTTCTGCTTCTCAAGTGCCTAGCACAGTGCGTGAAATAGAATGCATGCAGTACTTTCTTTTCTTTTCTTTTCTTTTTGAATGAATGAATGGCAGAATGAATGGTGTTGTTGAAGTATCTGGTCAGGTTGCTTTCTAACACCCCATTAGAACACGCTGTCCCAGTTTTACTGTTACCATTGCTTAGGTTATCATATTAAGCATTTGGGGGAATAATTTAGTAGATAAAATGCTATCTTCTTTTAATATTGTTTTTGATTACTAGGAGGTTCCCCATTTTATCATGTTGGTTTATTTTCATGAATTATGACTTTTTTACATTTTTTTTTAACGTTTATTTATTTTTGAGACAGAGAGAGAGAGAGAGAGAGAGAGAGAGAGAGAGCGCGAGCGAGCATGAACGGGGGAGGGTCAGAGAGAGAGGGAAACACAGAATCCGAAACAGGCTCTAGGCTCTGAGCGGTCAGCACAGAGCCTGACGCGGGGCTCGAACTCACGGACCGGGTGATCATGACCTGAGCCGAAGTCGGCCGCTTAACCGACTGAGCCACCCAGGCGCCCCAAATTATGACCTTTAAAAAATTTTAACTTCTAGAGTCTGGGAGTTTTTCTTCACATTTTATGTGGACTCTTAAAAACTATTTTTATTATGTAATGTTTGACTCTGAAGTGTTTATATCAAAATAATAGTAAAACCTGGGGCGCCTGGGTGGCTCAGTTGGTTGAGCGTCTGACTTTGGCTCAGGTCATGATCTCGCAGTTTGTGGGTTCACGCCCCCTGTCGGGCTCTGTGCTGACAGCTCAGAGCCTGGAGCCTGCTTCGGTTTCTGTGCCTCCCTCTCTCTCTGCCCCTCCCCTGCTCATGCTCTGTCTCAAAAATAAACATTAGAAAAAAATTTAAAAAAATAGTAAAACCTTTCTGCTATATTTATTGCAAAATTTTTCTTGCATGGTTGCTTATCTTTACTGTGGTTTCTTTTAAAAAACACTTAGTTCCACGTATGATAAAAATGAGGTCTTTTTGGTTTGATTCCCAAATTAGAAATATGTATTAAGATTTAGCATCAAGCTTATAATATTTGAATTTTTGATCCATGGCTGTAACTAATTTTTGTAAGTAAATATTGGGTTTTTAAGTATTAAAAATGGTGTCAGTCTCACATGCCCAGCTGGTGACAATGTGGGAAGCTGGTGGGGACTGAGGGCAGGTAGAGCTAGTAAGTACTGCATGAAGGTGTTCTAATTCAAAAGATGAAAAACCATTCTGTCTGCTAAACATTATATATTCTGAAGGCTGACTGTTTTGTAATCCTTGATCTGAAATTTTGGGTCTGAAACTTATAAAAGAGTTAAATTATAAAATGCTAGCTAGCTTCGCTTTATTATGAAGTAATCTGTTACTTTAACCTTTAAATTTTTTTAATGTTCATTCATTTTTTTGAGAGAGTGCCCGCGCACGCGTGAGCGAGTGAGCGAGCATGAGCGGGGGAGGGGCACAGAGAGGGGGGGACATCCAAAATCAGGAACAGGCTCCAGGCTCCGAGCTGTCAGCACAGAGCCTGACGTGGGGCTCAGATTCACAAACTGCAAGATCATCATGCTCTGAGCTGAAGTCAGACACTTAACCAACTGAGCCACCCAGGTGCCCCTCTGTTACTTTAAAATTAAGAGGTAAGCATTAAGAAGTAATAAAACAAATACCAACCTAGTTATTATAAATGCCATATACTTAAAATAACTTGTGGTAGCTATTTTTTCTAATAAGTGGAATTTTCTTGATTATAGGTTTATTTTTTTTATTATTTTTAAATGGCCAACATGGTTATGAGTAAGATTTGTGTGGTCAACTTCTGTTCTTTCATAAAACATCAGATAAAAATCGTTTTAGCTGTAACCAAAATTGAAGTTTTTAAAAAATGGCAGATGTTAACTTAAAAACAGCATATGCTAATTTAGTTTGCTGTATGATTATGGTCTAATGGAAGTTTCGTAAGTTTTCTTTTCTCTTAACTCAGAAAAGTATACATAAGGGTTTTGGAATACGTCTTTAGCCAAGAATTTTATCCACTTACATATGTTTACCAACTTATATAAAGCAAAAAAGAATGTATGTAACTATAGTGAGCAATATAGTTTTGCTCATATTATCTGATGTTTGCCAAAAGAAGAAGATGTATGAATCAAATAAAAAAAAAACTTAGTTCTTTATACAATAAAGATACATTTACATTTAGAATTTGGTATGGTTTATGCAAAGGTTGTCTAAAGATGTGGATAATAATATTTATAAGTTAGACTTTTTATATTTTGAAAGCAATGCTTTCAAATGGGAAGGTGTAATTTGAATAGAAATATCTGCCCTCAACAATCCCTTTGATACAAAGTAGCCAGAATAGTTGTCTTAAAAAGTTAGATCATGTCACCTCTCAACTCAAATTCTCATGCCATTCAGAGCAAACTCCAGAGTTCTTAACGCTGGACCTGTAACATCTGGCTTCTGACCACTTCTCTGACTTCATCTCCTACTCCTCTTTCCTACCTCACTCGGCTCCAGACAAATAGCCCTCCTTGCTCTTCCCTAGATACATCAAAGATGCTTCCAATTTGGAGCCTTTACACAATTGTTCCCTTTACCTGCTCTTTCCTCAGACCTCCTTTGCTCTCAAGTCTCGTGTCATCAGAATGTTCTTCCCTATGCCACCTAAAAACACCTAACCCACACCTACCCCTGGCCCTCTCTATTACTTACTTAGTACTATATATTTTCCACAGCATGTATAACAACCTGAATTTGTTTTGTTTAATGCAGTTTTCCCAATAACCAGCTCAGTAAATAGTAACCGAATAAATGAATGAATGAATTTAGTCATGCATCTGATAACTGTTGAGGTAACTATATAAAATGTATTTGGCATTTTTTCTTACACTGTAAAAGTTTTTCTTACAACTTAAAAATAGTGCCATCATTAGTATTAGTTATTGCTACAGTTTGAATTTTTGTGTCCTCTCCAAATTCATATGTTGAAATACTAATGCCCAATGTGATGGTATTAGGAGGTGGGGCCTTTGGGAGGTAGTTAGATCACAAAGGTAGAGCCCTCATGAATGGGATTGGAGATGCTAGAGAACTCCCTACACTTTCCACTATGCACGAACACAGTGAGAAGGTGTTATCAATGAACCAGGAAGCCCTCACTGGACACCAGAACGATTGGTGCCATGATCCTGGACTTCCCAGCCTTTGGAACGGCCAGAAATGAACGTTTGTTTTTACAGGACACCCAGTCTTTGGTGTTTTGTTATAGCAGCCCAAACAGACTAAGTTATTTTCCAGGCACCTAATAGCTTCTCCTGGACTGCTCAGGTGCTGCAGTTCACTAGGATTGTCTGTGGCTTGGGAAATGACAGTATAAAGGCAATGTAACTGCCCATGAGTCTCCTGTCATCATTGAGCATAACAGAGCTTTTCAAACAATTACAGAAAGTGGTAGATAAAAAGAGTATCATTGCTTTTCTATTTCTGCATGTAAGAATAGCATTTAGAAGAGATTGTTTAAACACTTTTTTTTTTTAATTTTTTTTTTAATGTTTATTTATTTTTGAGACAGAGAGAGACAGAGCATGAACAGGGGAGGGTCAGAGAGAGAGGGAGACACAGAATCGGAAACAGGCTCCAGGCTCTGAGCAGGCAGCACAGAGCCCGACGCGGGGCTCGAACTCACAGACCGCGAGATCGTGACCTGGCTGAAGTCGGACGCTTAACCGACTGCGCCACCCAGGCGCCCCAAACACTTTTTTTAAAAAAAAAGATTGTTTTAATAACAAAAGTGACTTCAAAAGGAGATTGGATTAATAATAAGCATATGGATTGAAAGGAATTGAAAATCTGATAACAAAGAAAATATTTAATAACATTAGTGACCCGTAAGGAACATAATGCAATAATGCTTATGAGATGTTAAAAACAGTAATGAGGACTGAAAAATTCAAGGCAGCTAGATATAAATGAAATTTATGAAAAAAAATAACATGACTTGCCAAATGCAAATGATACAGCTGGAGGAAAATTATCAGAGAGATGTAGTTTGTTTTTGGTGAGCTCAGAAATTAAATAATGCTAAAAAGCAACCAGCATAGTAGAAAAAGAATTAGTAGATAAAAGCTTTAAAAACCTTTCTTGTATGTATGCCCAAGGCAAGACTAGAGGCCTCCTAAAGAGGGAGCAGCATGGGAGCGTTACCTGGTGAAACAGATGCAATAAAATTACTGGACTTAAAAAATCAGTACAAATGAGGGGCACCTGGGTGGTTCAGTCGGTTAAGCGTCCGACTTCGGCTCAGGTCATGATCTTGTGGTTTGTGGGTTGGAGCCCCATGTCGGGCTCTGTGCTGACAGCTCGGAGCCTGGAGCCTGCTTCTGATTCTGTCTCCCTCTCTCTCTCTGCCCCTCCCTGCTTGTGCTCTGTGTCTCTCTCTCAAAAATAAACAAACATTAAAAAAAATCAGTACAAATGAAAAAAATCAGTATCTCAGGAACTGAGGGAGTGATTCTGCCACCTCCATCATGCCTCACTTTAAAAATGTCATTTTTACATGCTACTTAAGTGACTTTCAAAAAAATAAATTATTTGTAAATGGCTTTTACATTTTGTTTGTAACATCATTTTAAAAATTCAACAAAGATATTTACTTATGATGTTGGAATAGATGTTATAAATAAACTGAGATATTGTCCCTCAAATGCAAATTCTTATATATTTACCCACAAGAATGATCAGAAATAAAAATATATCGTTTTGTGTGTACATACTATCAGTACTAAACATTATTTAATCTGTGGTTACAAAAGCTCATGGGTGGGTCTTGTTTCAGGAGTGAGAAGGGTAAAATAGGGAGGTGGAGTTTTGCATATAATCAATATCTAGATTAGAGAAAAAAAGGATGTAAGGATAAATTCACAAATGATAAAATAGCTCTTTTAAGTGGGTGTATTAACTGGAAAATATATGTTTGAACAGCAAGAGAAGAAGATAAGAGCTTTTTGTGTTCTAAGTCTTAGAAGGATTTTCAGTTTAGCTTTTTGATTCTCTATCCTAGAAAGAAGGAAGTTTGCAAAAACATGTTTGAGGTTGATGAGTTAAAGGGGCACTGAAAGGAATCGACAGTGCCTTCTTCATACAAGTATTACTAAGGAAATAGAAATAATACGCTAATATGTCTATTAGGCACATTATTTTAAAAACCAAAATAGTATGAATGGTAAATGACTATGACAAGGTGGTGTAGTACCAAAAATGAAAACAAAGAACAAGAAAAACTGCACTGAATATAAGAAAAAGCTTATGAAATAATAGAATTTTTGGCCAAGGTAATAGATGGGGACTAGAAAATGAAATGACTAGAAAACCCTGTGCTGGCCAGGGTTTCATGAAAGGGCACAGAATCCACTTCAGCTAGTTTAAGCTGAAGCTGGTTTAATTTTTTTTTTTTAAATAAGGTGTTAAATGACTTTCAGAACCATCAGCAAAGAAACTCTAGTTTGAGCCACCTTGGATGACTTCAAGAGGTATGATGCAGGTTACCAGGACTCCTCCTTTTTCAAAGAGGAGGAAGCAGTACATTCAGGTAAGAGTCAAGATGGGGAAGCTGCCTCAGATAAACCACAGACCTCCACAATGGTGCAAGACAGCAGGAACGACAGAAGCCACAACAAAATGACCTCCATCTTACTTTCCACATTCTAAGTTTCACATGAGGGCACCAAAAGTGTAGAACCTAAATCATACTCAGATAGGGATCTATCTTTAAGTGGGTCTAGGAAATGCAGTCTATCTTTGTGGTCTCAACAGTGCAGGAAGTCTCTAGAAAGAGGTTGGAATGGATGGACAGTGCCTATCCATGACACTCACTAAAGATTTCATTATAAGAGAAACTTATAAAACATATGAAGTAACAACAGAGAGCTGGATCAAGATAGTGGAACAGAAAAATCCCAAGTTCACCTTCTCCCATGGAAACCTGAAAACTACAGCTACATATAGAACAACGCCTTTCTGAGGATAACCTGAGGACTAGCAGAACATATTTTATATAACTAAGGGTATAAAGAAAAAGCAACATTGAGGTGGGTAGGAGGGGTGCAGATACTGTCTAGTTGGGGCCCACACCTCTGACCCAGTGGTCTGCAAATGGGAGAGATATCACAACTGTAGAGGCCCTCCCTGAGACATGGGGGGTCTGAGCCCCCACATTTGTCTCCCAGATTGGAGGATCTGCATTAGGAAAATGAGCCCTCATAGTGTCTAGCTTTGAAAACCAGTGAGCCCTATTTCCAGGAGAGCCAAAGGACAGTAAGAAATTAAGATTCTGCTTTAAAATGTCATGTGCACAATCTCACTCCAAGGCTCAGCCCAGAGGTAGCAGTTTGAAGAGCTCATGGGTTATATATAAAGGAGATTCGTTGACTGTGTTGGGGAAGGGCAGAGATATGTTGCGACTTTCTTCAGGGATGCAAGTGCTAGTGGATGCCTTTTTCCCCCCACTCCCTTCTACCTAGCTATCCTGGTGCTGGTGGGCACCATTTTTGACACTCTCCATCTACAACTGGCACCACTCACCCCACCCCAGTTTTCCATTGCAGACTCACCCTTCCCAACCTGCCTGGTCAGCGCTCCCCTAAGAGGCTCTCTGCCCTGCCACACTCAGCAGGCAGCCTCAGTCAGTACCAGTACCCCTCCCAAGAAGCCTCCATGATGATGGGCTAGCCTCCACACACTAGAGCACCTGCAACAGTTCTGATCATATCTCACAGCTACATAGCCAGAGGCCTGCCCCACCCACCAATGCACCTGCAGCTATGGCAGCCTACCTAGCTTTACAGCCAGCTGCCCTGGGGGCCAATCATACACACACCAGTGTACCTACAGCCACTGTGACTAGACCTCACAGACAGCCACACTAGGGGACAGCCCCACACACCAGCATGCTCATAACAAATGCAGCCCAGCCACAACAGGAGGGTGCATGCAGCCTACACAGGGAATACCCTTGAAGTACCTGGCTTAAGTGACCAGGGGGGGTTGCACAGCTGGGCCCTATAGGACACATTCTACCTAAAGGCACTCCTTCATGACTGGGAGATGTAACTGATTTACCTAAAACATAAAAACAGAGAGTTTGGCAAAATGAGGAGACAGAGGAATGTGTTCCAAATAAAAGAATAAGATAAAACTGCAGAAAAAAGGCTAACCAACATGGAGGAAAACAATCTACCAGATAAAGAGTTCAAAGTAATTTTTATAAAAATGCCCACCAAACTCAGGAGAAAAATGGATAGACACAGTGAAAAATTCAACTAAGAGATAGGAGACATAGAAAGAAAAAATCAGAACTGAAGAAAACGGTAACTGAAATGAAAAATATGTAAAGAGAATCAATAGCAGATTAGATGATGTAGAATGGATCAGCAATTTGGAAGACAGGATAGTGGAAGTCACCCAACTGGACCAGCAGAAAGATAAAAGAATTAAAAAAATGATAGTTTAAGATACCTATGGGACAACAGCAAGTATAATAACGTTTGTATTATAAGAGTCCTAGAAGAAGAGAAAGAGGGAGAGAAAATCCATTTGAAGAAATAATAGCTGAAAATTTCCATAACATGGCAAAGAAAATAGACATACAAGTCTAGGAAGTACAGAGAATCCCAAATAAAATGAGCCCAAAGAGACCCACACCAAGACATATTAGAATCAAAATGTGAAACATCAAAGATAAAGAATCATAAAAGCTGCAAGTGAAAAACAACCAGTTATGTACAAGGAAAACCCCACAAGAATATAAGTTGATTTTCAGCAGAAACTTTGCAGACCAGAAAGGAGTGACACAATATAGTCAAAGTGCGGAAATGAAAAAAATTTACAACTGGGAATACTCTATCCAACAAGGTTATCACTCAGAATTGAAGGAACAATAGTTTCCCTGGCAAGCAAAAATGAAAGGAATTGATCACCATTAAAATTGGCTTTACAAGCAATGTTACAGGGACTTCTTTAAATGGGGGGAAAAAGCCATAACTAGAAATAAGAAAATTAATAAAGGAAAAATTTCCCCAGAAAAAGCATACATAGTAAAGGTAGTAGATCAATCATTTATAAAGCTAGTATGAAGGTTAAAAGACAGAATTGGTTATATCTATGATAATGAGTTAAGAGATACCCAAAAAGATGTAATATATTATGTCACATATACAAAATGTGGAAGGGGGAGTAAAACATTTTAGAATATGTTTGAATTTAGGTGACCATCAGCTTAAAATAGACTGCTATAGACTGAGGATATTATATATGAATCTCATGGTAATCACAAGTTAAAAACCTATGATAGATACACAAAAAATAAACATAAAGGAATCCAAAGATAACATTAAAGAAAGTCATCGAATCACAAGGGAAGAGAGGAAAATAAGAACAGAGAAGAACTACCAAAACAACCAGAAACCAAGCAACAAAATGACAATAAATATGTATTTGTCAATAGTGACTTTAAATGTAAATGGACTAAATACTCCAATCAAAAAGCATATAGTAACTGGATGCATTAAAAAACAAGACCCATTTCTGTGCTGCCTATAAGAGACTAACTACAGGCCTAAAAAACATACAGACTGAAAGTGAAAGAATGGAAAAAGATATCCCATGCAAAAGGAAGTGAAAATCTGGGGTAGCAATATTTATATCAGACAAAACAGACTTTAAAACAAAGGTTGTAATATGAGCCAAAGAAGGGCATTACATAATGATAACAAGATTAATTTAACAAGAGGGGATAACACTTGTAAATATCTATGTACTCAACATAGGGGGGCCAAAATACATAAAGCAAGTACTAACAGAGAGAGAATGACAATAGGATATAATAGCAGCAAACTTTAATACCATACTTATGTCAGCGGATAGATCATCCAGATAGAAAATCAATAAGGAAAATTGGCTTTAAATGACACATTAGACCGGACGGATATATGGATGGACACACACACACACACACACACACACACACACACACACACACACAGAACATTCTATCCAAAAACAGTGGAATACACGTTATTTTCAAGTTCACATAGAACACTCACCAGGATAGTTGACATTAGTCTACAAAATGGGTCTCAATGAATTTAAGAAGACTGAAATCATATCAAGCATCATTTCTGATCACAGTAGTATGAAAGTAGAAATCATTCACAAGAGGAATACTGGAAAATAACACAACATGCTACTAAACAACCAATGGGTCAATGAAGGAATCACAGAGAAAATAAAAAAAAAAAGTACCTGGGGACAAATGAAAATAGAAACACAATGTTCCAATATATATGGAGCAAACAAAAGCAATTATTTTTATTAATTATAATTTTTAAATGTTTTATTTATTTTTGAGAGAGCATAAGTGGGAGAGGGGCAGAAAGAGAGGGACAGAGGATCTGACGTGGGCTCTGAGCTGACAGCAGCAAGCCCCATGTGGTCATGGGGCTGAGCCGAAGTTGAATGCTCAACTGACTGAGCCACCCAGGTGCTCCACAAAAGCAATTCTAAGAGGGAAGTTTATAGTGACACAGGTATACTCCAAGAAACAAGAATAATCTCAAATAAACAATCTAAATTTACATCTACAGAACTAAAAAAAGAAGAAACAAACCTCAAAGTTAATAGAGTGGAAGTAAATAAAACAGAAACAAACAAACAAAACAGAAAAAATTCAATGAAACTAAGAGCTAGTTTTTTGAAAAGATAAACAAAATTTATAAAACTTTAGCCTGACTCATAAAAGAAAAGAGGGCCTAAATAAATAAAATTGGAAGTGAAAGAGAAGTCACAATGAATATCATAGAAATACAAGGGAGAAGAGGCTACTAGAATAATTATACACCAACAAATGGGACAATCTAGAAGAGATGGATAAAAACCATACAATTTCTAAAAATATATGGTGTTATAAGACTGAGGCAGGAAGAAATAGAAAATGTGAACAAACCAATTACTAGTCATGAAATTGAATCAGTAGTCAAAACCCTCCCAACACACAAAAGTCCAGGACCAGACTGCTTCTACTAGGTGAATTCTACCAAATTTTAAAGAAAAGTTAACATTTATTCTCAAACTATTCCAAAAAATTGAAACTATACAAACTCATTTTATGAGGCCAACATTACCCTGATGCCAAAATCAGACAAATACATGACAAAAAAGAAAATTATAGGCCAATATTCCTGATGAACATAGATGCAAAAATTGTCAACAAAAAATTAGCAAACCAGAGTCAACAATACATTAGAAGGAATATACACTATGTTTAAGTGGAATTTATTACAGGGATGCAAGGATGGTTCAATATCCACAAATCAATCAACATGATACACCACATAAACAAAATGAAGAATTAAAATCATGGTTATCTTGGGGTGCCTGGATGGCTCAGTTGGTTAGGCATCCAACTATTGATTTCAGCTCAGGTCATGAACTCACAGCTTGAAGTTTCAGCCCCGTGTTGGGCTCTGTGCTGACAGTGTGGAGTCTGCTTGGGATTCTCTCTCTCTCTCTCTCTCTCTCTCTCTCTCTCTCTCTCTCTGCCCCTCCCCCTCTTTCTCTCTCTCTCAAAATAAATAAACTTTACCAAAAAAAAATCATAATTATCTCAATAGATGATGAAAACCCATCTCATAACATTAAACATTCATTTATGATAAAAACTCTCAACAAAGTGGGTGTAGTGGCGACATACTTCAAAAAATAAAATCCATACATGAGAAATCCAGAGATAACATTATACTTAATGGTGGGAAGCTGAAAGCGTTTCCTCTAAGATCAGGAACAAGACAATGATGCCCAATTTTAGCACTTTTATTTAACATACTAGTTGAAATTCTAGCCACAGCAATCTGACAATCAAAAGGAATGAAAATCATCCAAATTGAAAAAGAAGTAAAACACTCACTATATTTGCAGGTTCCATAATACTATATTTAGAAAACCCTAAAATCTCCTCTAAAAATGATTAGAACAAATGGATTCAGTACAGATGCAGGATAAAAAATTAACATACATAAAAATAGCATTTCTATACATTAATAATGAACAATCAGAGAAATTAAGGAAATGGTCCCATGTACAATTGCATCAAAAAGAACAAAATACCTAGGAAAAATTTAATCAAGGAAATAAAAGACCTATACTCTGAAAACTATAAAGACACCAAAGAAAGATATCGAAGATATCACAAACAAATGGAAAGATAATCCATGCTCATGGATTAGAAGAATTAACATTGGTAAAATATCCATTCCTTTCAAGGCAATATACTGATTTAGTGTAATTCCTATCAAAATTCCAATGACCTTTTTTTGCAGAACTAGAACAAATAATTTTAAAATTTGTATGGAACCATAAAAGACCCTGGGTAGCCAAAGGAATCTTGAGAAAAAAGAACAAAGCTCAAAGTATCATGCTCCCTGATTTTAGTAAAAGGTGAAAGATTTATGCGATCTGAAGACAAACCAGAGTATCTCCCTGATTTTAAACTATACTACAAAGGTATCAAAACAGTATGGTACTGGCACAAAAAAAAGATACATAGAGCAACACAATAGAGAGTTCAGAAAAACCCATGCTTATCAATCAGTCTTTGACAGAGGAGGCCAAAATGTACAATGGGAGAAAGACAGTTTCTCCAATACATGTTGTTGGAAAAACTGGACAACTATGTGCAAAAGAATGAACTGCTCTCTTGCACCACATATAAACATAAACCCAAAATGGATTAAAGAGTGCAGCATTGGTGGGATAGTGGTGAGCATCGCTGTCTTCCAAAATAGATTGAAGACTTAAATATAAGACTGGAAACCATAAGGCTTCTAAAAGAAAACGTAGACAGTAAGGTCTTGACATTAGTCTCAGCAATAGTTTTTTGGATTTGTGTCTGTAGACAAAGGTAACAGAAGCAAAAATAAGCATATGGGACTATATCAAGATAAAATTCTTTTGCATAGTGAAGGAAACCATAAACAAAATGAAAAGGTAACCTACTGGATAGGAGAAGATATTTGTAGATATATCTGTGAAGAGGCTAATATCTAAATATACAAAGAACTGACATAACTCAGTACCAGAAAAATCTGATTAAAAACATGGGCAGAGGACCTGAATAGACATTTATCCAAAGAAGACACACAGATGGCCAAAAGGCACATGAAAAGTGACTCAACATCATTTAATCATGAGGGAAATACAAATCAAAGCCGTAATATGATATCACCTCACATCAGTCAGAATGGATATTGTCAAAAAGATAGGAAATAATAAGTGTTGGCCAGAATGTAGAGAAAAAAATGGAACCCTTGTGCTCTCTGATGGGAAAGCAAATTGGTATAGCCACTATGGAAAAGAGTATGGGGGTCCTCAAAAAATTAAAAACAGAAGTACCATAGTTATCCAGCAATTCTGATTTTGGGAATTTATCTGAAGAGAATGAACACACTAATTTGAATAGATACATGCACCACTATGTTCACTGTAGCATTATTTACAACAGGTAAGGTACAGAAATAATCAAAATATCCATTGATAGATGAATGGATAAAGATGTGGTATGTATATTCATATATACAATGAATTATTACTCAGCCATAAACAAGAATGAAACCTTGCCATTTGTAAGAGCATGGATGGAGCTAGAGAGTATTATGCTAAGTGAAGTAAGTTAGGGGAAGACAAATACTGTGTGACTTCACTTCTATTTGGAATATAGAAAACAAAACAAATGAACAAACAAAACAAAGCAGAAACAGACTCATAGATATAGAGAACAATCTGGTTGCTGGCAGAGGGGAGGGGGTGGGGCTGGGGGGAAATGGATGAAAAAGGTGAAGGGAATTAAGAGGTACCAACTTCCATGTATAAAATAAATAAATCATGAGGTTGTAATGTACAGCGTAGGGCATATAGTCAATAATGCTGTAACAACTTTGTATGGTGACCAATGGTAGCCAGACTTATGGTGATCACTTTGTAATGTATATAAATATTGAATCACCATGTTGTACACATGAAACAAATATAATATTTCACATCAACTACACTCCCCTCAAAAGCAAGTTCACCAAAGTGATGACATTTGAGAGGAAAAATAAAAACAAAACAAAACAAAACCATAAAATTCAGTAAGAAAGAGTTCTTCCCACATTTTAGCATTGTCAGCCCTCCCTAAATATCAGAAGAACTATTACAGAAGGTATTTAAAGAAGAACATCTGGGAAAAGAGGTAGTAATACCTTAAAGCTACATACTTTATTTTGAAACTTTCATTTTGAAACTGTGATAGTACTGCTTTTGTGGTATGATTACTTGCAGGAGTCAGCAAATAAGAAAGTAAGTTGCCTGGTAGCGTGGTTGATTCCATATGAGCAGGTACAGGTAGGATTGTTGCAGAGAATCAGAGTAACGATAGAAGGTCTTAAAACCATCATCAAGAATTGAGGCCTAAACTAACTCCAACTGTGTTAACGTCTAAAATGATAGTTGGGTTTTCTGGCAATATGACAGAATTGTGACAGACACTGTGATAAAAGCTCCTGCTAGAAACCCCTCTGAATGTTCAATAAATCAATTTAAATACACATGAGAGTTCTGAAAAATACTCCCAAGGGAACAAATGTGAAGAGGGGGCTGGAATGACGATAGCTGAAGCAAAAGCTGCAGCTGTTCTTGGGGTATCTGTTGGCTCAGAGTCTTGTTTCATTCATTTGGTAGAGGCGGGGGATCAGGATTTGGATCTTTAATATGCAGGAAAGGGGAATAAGGCCCAGGCATTCACCTGGGACCTTCAAAGGGTAACACTTTCAATAAAAGTTGCAAAAAAAAGTCTGCCTCCATGGGAAGATACCAAGTTCTACCTGGAGGAAAATGTCTTCCTGGAGAATTCATGATCATATACTCGATATCACATGTAAAGTCAAACTACCTGCATGGTATGAAGTGGCCCAACATCAAAAATAGCACCTGGGAAGCTTCTTCTCCTCTGTTACCATATATTCCCAATTTCCCTGTTGTCTCTGTTGCATAATTGTGGTTAAAATAGTCCCAGTCTTATTATTATTTTGATACCTAAACTATTCCTTTGCAACCACACATTGTTTAACTTTTTAACAAAGTGAAATGACCATTCACGACAAGCTGATCCCTAAAAGGTCAGATGTAATGGCTTAAAACAGGGGTCACTAGAGTCAGTCAGATTGGCTTCTCACTGTGGCTCAACGTGTGTATAATCTGAAGTGAGTTTCCCAATTTCTTAGAATTTTAGTTTCTTCATCAGTTAAATAGGGATAATAATAGCATCTACCAATGAAAGAATAATCTTGAGCACTTAGCACATGCTTGGCTCATAGTGAAAAATTAATAAATGTTAGGCATAATAGATATAAATAACAATTATTAAAAACCAGTGAGCAAACCCCATATTATCTAAATTTCTAAATCTCTAAGATTCTATACCCTTTACTTTCTTTATAAGAAACAACTAAGCATAATGCAGCCGAGAATCCTTTATCCAGCAAGTCTGTCATTTAGAATAGAAGGAGAGATAAAGGTCTTCCCAAACAAAAACTGAAGGAATTTGTCACCACTAAACCAGCCCTACAAGAGATCCTAAGGGGGACCCTGTGAGACAAAGTACCAGAGACATCACTACAAGCATAAAACATACAGACATCACAATGACTCTAAACCCGTATCTTTCTATAATAACACTGAATGTAAATGGATTAAATGCGCCAACCAAAAGACATAGGGTATCAGAATGGATAAAAAAACAAGACCCATCTATTTGCTGTCTACAAGAGACTCATTTTAGACCTGAGGACACCTTTAGATTCAGAGTGAGGGGATGGAGAACTATTTATCATGCTACTGGAAGCCAAAAGAAAGCTGGAGTAGCCATACTTATATCAGACAAACTAGACTTTAAATTAAAGGCTGTAACAAGAGATGAAGAAGGACATTATATAATAGTTACAGGGTCTATCCATCAGGAAGAGCTAACAATTATAAATGTCTATGCGCCGAATACCGGAGCCCCCAAATATATAAAACAATTACTCATAAACATAAGCAACCTTATTGATAAGAATGTGGTAATTGCTGGGGACTTTAACACCCCACTTACAGAAATGGATAGATCATCTAGACACACGGTCAATAAAGAAACAAGGGCCCTGAATGAGACATTGGATCAGATGGACTTGACAGATATATTTAGAACTCTGCATCCCAAAGCAACAGAATATACTTTCTTCTCGAGTGCACATGGAACATTCTCCAAGATAGATCAAACACTGGGTCACAAAACAGCCCTTCATAAGTTTACAAGAATTGAAATTATACCATGCATACTTTCAGACCACAATGCTATGAAGCTTGAAATCAACCACAGGAAAAAGTCTGGAAAACCTCCAAAAGCGTGGAGGTTAAAGAACACCCTACTAACGAATGAGTGGGTCAACCAGGCAATTAGAGAAGAAATCAAAAAATATATGGAAACAAACGAAAATGAAAATACAACAATCCGAACGCTTTGGGATGCAGCGAAGGCAGTCCTGAGAGGAAAATATATTGCAATCCAGGCCTATCTCAAGAAACAAGAAAAATCCCAAATACAAAATCTAACAGCACACCTAAAGGAAATAGAAGCAGAACAGCAAAGGCAGCCTAAACCCAGCAGAAGAAGAGAAATAATAAAGATCAGAGCAGAAATAAACAATATAGAATCTAAAAAAACTGTAGAGCAGATCAACGAAACCAAGAGTTGGTTTTTTGAAAAAATAAACAAAATTGACAAACCTCTAGCCAGGCTTCTCAAAAAGAAAAGGGAGATGACCCAAATAGATAAAATCATGAATGAAAATGGAATGATTACAACCAATCCCTCAGAGATACAAACAATTATCAGGGAATACTATGAAAAATTATATGCCAACAAATTGGACAACCTGGAAGAAATGGACAAATTCCTGAACACCCACACTCTTCCAAAACTCAATCAGGAGGAAATAGAAAGCTTGAACAGACCCATAACCAGCGAAGAAATTGAATCGGTTATCAAAAATCTCCCAACAAATAACAGTCCAGGACCAGATGGCTTCCCAGGGGAGTTCTACCAGACATTTAAAGCAGAGATAATACCTATCCTTCTCAAGCTATTCCAAGAAATAGAAAGGGAAGGAAAACTTCCAGACTCATTCTATGAAGCCAGTATTACTTTGATTCCTAAACCAGACAGAGACCCAGTAAAAAAAGAGAACTACAGGCCAATATCCCTGATGAATATGGATGCAAAAATTCTCAATAAGATACTAGCAAATCGAATTCAACAGCATGTAAAAAGAATTATTCACCATGATCAAGTGGGATTCATTCCTGGGATGCAGGGCTGGTTCAACATTCGCAAATCAATCAACGTGATACATCACATTAACAAAAAAAAAAAAAGAGAAGAACCATATGATCCTGTCAATCGATGCAGAAAAGGCCTTTGACAAAATCCAGCACCCTTTCTTAATAAAAACCCTTGAGAAAGTCGGGATAGAAGGAACATACTTAAAGATCATAAAAACCATTTATGAAAAGCCCACAGCTAACATCATCCTCAATGGGGAAAAACTGAGAGCTTTTTCCCTGAGATCAGGAACACGACAGGGATGCCCACTCTCACCGCTGTTGTTTAACATAGTGCTGGAAGTTCTAGCATCAGCAATCAGACAACAAAAGGAAATCAAAGGCATCCAAATTGGCAAAGATGAAGTCAAGCTTTCGCTTTTTGCAGATGACATGATATTATACATGGAAAATCCGATAGACTCCACCAAAAGTCTGCTAGAACTGATACATGAATTCAGCAAAGTTGCAGGATACAAAATCAATGTACAGAAATCAGTTGCATTCTTATACACTAACAATGAAGCAACAGAAAGACAAATAAAGAAAATGATCCCATTCACAATTGCACCAAGAAGCATAAAAATACCTAGGAATAAATCTAACCAAAGATGTAAAGGATCTGTATGCTGAAAACTATAGAAAGCTTATGAAGGTAATTGAAGAAGATTTAAAGAAATGGAAAGACATTCCCTGCTCATGGATTGGAAAAATAAGTATTGTCAAAATGTCAATACTACCCAAAGCTATCTACACATTCAATGCAATCCCAATCAAAATTGCACCAGCATTCTTCTCGAAATTAGAACAAGCAATCCTAAAATTCATATGGAACCACAAAAGGCCCCGAATAGCCAAAGGAATTTTGAAGAAGAAGACCAAAGCAGGAGGCATCACAATCCCAGACTTTAGCCTCTACTACAAAGCTGTCATCATCAAGACAGCATGGTATTGGCACAAAAACAGACACACAGACCAATGGAATAGAATAGAAACCCCAGAACTAGACCCACAAACGTATGGCCAACTCATCTTTGACAAAGCAGGAAAGAACATCCAATGGAAAAAAGACAGCCTCTTTAACAAATGGTGCTGGGAGAACTGGACAGCAACATGCAGAAGGTTGAAACTAGACCACTTTCTCACACCATTTACAAAAATAAACTCAAAATGGATAAAGGACCTAAATGTGAGACAGGAAACCATCAGAACCTTAGAGGAGAAAGCAGGAAAAGACCTCTCTGACCTCAGCCGTAGCAATCTCTTACTCGACACATCCCCAAAGGCAAGGGAATTAAAAGCAAAAGTGAATTACTGGGACCTTATGAAGATAAAAAGCTTCTGCACAGCAAAGGAAACAACCAACAAAACTAAAAGGCAACCAACGGAATAGGAAAAGATATTTGCAAATGACATATCAGTCAAAGGGCTAGTATCTAAAATCTATAAAGAGCTCACCAAACTCCACACCCGAAAAACAAATAACCCAGTGAAGAAATGGGCAGAAAACATGAATAGACACTTCTCTAAAGAAGACATCCAGATGGCCAACAGGCACATGAAAAGATGTTCAGCGTCGCTCCTTATCAGGGAAATACAAATCAAAACCACACTCAGGTATCACCTCACGCCAGTCAGAGTGGCCAAAATGAACAAATCAGGAGACTATAGATGCTGGAGAGGATGTGGAGAAACGGGAACCCTCTTGCACTGTTGGTGGGAATGCAAATTGGTGCAGCCGCTCTGGAAAGCAGTGTGGAGGTTCCTCAGAAAATTAAAAATAGACCTACCCTATGACCCAGCAATAGCACTGCTAGGAATTTACCCAAGGGATACAGGAGTACTGATGCATAGGGGCACTTGTACCCCAATGTTCATAGCAGCACTCTCAACAATAGCCAAATTATGGAAAGAGCCTAAATGTCCATCAACTGATGAATGGATAAAGAAATTGTGGTATATATACACAATGGAATACTACGTGGAAATGAGAAAAAATGAAATATGGCCTTTTGTAGCAACGTGGATGGAACTGGAGAGTGTAATGCTAAGTGAAATAAGCCATACAGAGAAAGACAGATACCATATGGTTTCACTCTTATGTGGATCCTGAGAAACTTAACAGGAACCCATGGGGGAGGGGAAGGAAAAAAAAAAAAAAGAGGTTAGAGTGGGAGAGAGCCAAAGCATAAGAGACTGTTAAAAACTGAGAACAAACTGAGGGTTGATGGGGGGTGGGAGGGAGGGGAGGGTGGGTGATGGGTATTGAGGAGGGCACCTTTTGGGATGAGCACTGGGTGTTGTATGGAAACCAATTTGTCAATAAATTTCATATAAAAAAAAGGAAACAACTAAGCATAATAACTTATATTAATAGATTCCCTAATTCTGAGCCAATCTTGAATTATTGGGATAGATCTCACTCGATCTTTTAATTTTTTATTATTATTTTTTTAATTTTTAGAGAGAAAGAGCATGTATGTGCGAGCAGAAAAGGGTCAGAGGGAGAGAGAGAGAATCCCAAGCAGGCTACATACAAAACCCTGATGCAGGGCTTGATCCCACAACCCTGGAATCATGACCCAAGACAAAAATCAAGAGTTGGACGCTCAATCAACTGAGCCACCCAGGTGCCCCAGCAGTCACTTTTCATTCCCCTCTCTCCCTAGCCCTTGGCAACCACTAATCTACTCTTTGTCGCCATGGATTTACTTATTCTAGACATTTCATGTAAAGAAAATCTATAATATTATTTGTGAATGGGTTACTTCACTTGCAATGTTTTAAGTTTTATCCATGTTGCAGCATGTTTCAGTATTTATTCTTTTTATGGCCAAATCATATTCCATTATATGGATATACCATGCTTAACTATTCATTGCTTGATAGACATTTGAGCTGTTTCCACTTTTTGGCTATTATAAATAGTGCTGTTATAAACATTTCTGTACACGTCATTGTATGGATGAATGTTTTCACTTCTCTTAGATATATATGTAGAAGCGGAATTGCTAGGTCATGGGGTAACTCTGTATTTAAAATGTGACTGATTTTAAGCAGTTTTCCAAAGTGGCCACATAATTTTACAAGCCTACCAGCAAGTATTAGAATTCCAATTTTTCCATACCCTTACCAACATTTGTTTTTGCCCATCTTTTTTTATTATAGCCATTGTAGTGCTTGTGATGTGGTATCTTGAAGTGCATTTTCCTCATGGCTAATGATGTTGAGCATCTTTTTATGTGCTTTTTCCCATTTGTATATCTTCTTTAAAGAAATGTCTGTTCAAATCATCTGTGCATTTAAAACCGAGTTGTTTCTTTATTTTTGAGTTGTAAGAGTTATTTTAATATTCTAAATAAAAGGTTCTTATTAGATATATCATTTGCAAATACATTCTCCCATTCTGTAGGTTGTCCTAATAGCAATTTATGTTTAGGCAACACTTGAATTACTCAGGGAAAAAGCTTAGGTATAGATGTCATCCAAACTCTTTACCTCTCTTCTGGATTTATTCCAGTTTGGAAGTAGTGCTCACAACATTCTCTATAAGGAGTGCATAGAGGAAGGAGAAAAAACCCACAATGCCCAGTAGAGAGTATGTGCTCAATTAACTTTGGCAAATGAATGAATAAAATTTACGTATTTATTCTTGGTTCCTACCACTACTCTAACTGAATCCCTTTGCTGGATCCACTTTTAGAGCAATGATACTCATTTCATGGCCTGAAGGCCTGCAGGGGGAGCTATGAGGTATTGAAAAGATGTACCTGTTTCCATGTGGATGCTCTCAGCTGTCTGTCTACTCTACATTAAGTGCACTGAAGTGTAACACTGTCATATGGGAGTCAACAGATTTTTCATGGTAAAAAGCAGTTTCATGTTCTACTCTTTAAGTTTGAGACTCATGGGCTTAAGAGAAAGAAACAGCTGTTTTTGTCAGTTCAATGTTGACTCTATAGTGTTTTCAATAGTCCTGGGCATTCTTATGTCATTTATACTGTGATTATTTATTTGGAGCTTCATTTAGGGACTTCACTTACTTCTAGACTCTCGACCTAAGAGTGGTTCCCTCAGTGAGGTTCACTGTTCCTTGGACCAGGCAAAAAACTGTGGGGGATGGGGCGCCTGGGTGGCGCAGTCGGTTAAGCGCCCGACTTCAGCCAGGTCACGATCTCGCGGTCCGTGAGTTCGAGCCCCACGTCAGGCTCTGGGCTGATGGCTCGGAGCCTGGAGCCTGTTTCCGATTCTGTGTCTCCCTCTCTCTCTGCCCCTCCCCCGTTCATGCTCTGTCTCTCTCTGTCCCAAAAATAAATAAACGTTGAAAAAAAAAAAATTAAAAAAAAAAAAACAAAAAAACAACTGTGGGGAAATGGTTCTGATGCTGTGAGGGAAGAAGGTCACATCTACCTACTTGTCATATCAGTTGAATTCCCTTGGGACACCTTGGGGGAAGAGATGATCCCAGCCAGGCTGTCTGCATTCCCACATCACTCACATCTATCAATATCATTTTGCAACTTACATTTGACATAATCCCCTTGTACATCTGGAGTGTGGACTCACAGGAAGAATCATAATGATTCAAAAATGGGAAGAATCAAAGGAATTCTAGTTAGGACTGTGGGTAAAACTAAGAAATCAATGAAGGGATATGTATGAAGGAAACAAGCTGAGTAAAGGAAAAAGAACAATGGAAAGCAAGACACTTTTTTGTAACTGGATATAAACAAGAGTCTAAGTTTACACAGGCAGAGTTGGCTGGCCTGCTAGTGTAACTGAGCTTAGCTACCCAGCTAGTGCACTCACTCGGATGGGATGACTGTGGGCATTATTTGTACGACATACATATGTATGCAGATACCTGCCAACTAATGAAATAGGACACACTTGGGGCACCTGAATGGCTCAGTTGGTTAAGCATCTGACTCTTGATTTTGGCTTATGGGTTCTGGTCCCATGTGGGGTTTTGTGCTGACAGGACAGAGTCTGCTTGGGATTCTCTCTCTCCCGCCCCCTCTCTTTGTCCCTCCCCACTCATGCTCTCTATCAAAACACATAAACTTAAAAAAAAGAAATAGGACACAGTTATGAGCATGCAAAGCTGTCACATCAGAGAGGGGGGAAAAGAGTTTGTTTTTTTTTGAATAGTGGTCTTAGGGAGTTAATGTGAAAGAGCTTTTTGTCTCAGTCCAGATTGAAGAAAATTTTTTTTCATTGAAACATCCACCAATAATACCATTTTATAGTGTTTATGTGATGCTTTTTCTTCTCTCATAAGTGGGAACACTTTTAAGGTTACCTTATGGCTCTTCATAGCAAAATCCTCCTGAAGGAGAGAAGTACTTTAACAAACAATGGTCCTGAGGTTCAGAGGTCAATTGACTGTTCTGCAGTTTTGGGGAGAAGAGATAGGTCACTGATAATTAGATCTCTGTTTGGAACCAGGACTGAATTAGGCATTAAACATATGTAAATTCCTTTAATTCCTGTAAGAATGCTATGAGGTAGGTTATAAATTGATGGGTAAAAAAAATCACCCTAATCATTGAGTTAATAATGGTAGAATCAAACCATATCTGTCATATTCTAGAGTCTTGCTCTTAATTGCCAATTTTAATTGATTAAGGGAGGTTGCCTGGAGAGGATGTGTGGAAGGAGTCTAAGACCATGCCCAGTTGCTCTGCCTAATGTGAGTAGGATGGGAGGAGTGGTATCTAATGCAGAACCCAAGGCATCATAGAATGAGTAATTTGGGGGGACAGGCCTCACTTCTAAGGGACTAACAGAATACTTTCTGTTACACAATGGTCTATTATTTGAGGGCGCTAAGGAAGGACTCTGTGGAAGGAGAGTTCTTTACAACTGTCTTTTTTTTTTTTTTTTTAATAAAGTAGGCTGCATGCCCAACCTGGAGTTCGAACTTACAACCCTGAGATCAAGAGTCACGTGCTTTACTGACTAAGTCAGTCAGATGCCCCTACAACTGCCTTTTGATAATACGTTTCCTTTCCCTCTCTCCTAGTGAAGGAAACCAGAATGTCACACCCCAAAGTACACCTCTTTGACATACAAATTGTTTTGAGCTAAAGGCAATTAAGCAGCAGCGAATGCAGAGAAAGCTCTCTACCTTGCTCTTTTCTGCCTAAAGAGAGGATATGAATTCTCCTTTCATTGGAGACAGACTCTTATCATCCCAGAGACAGCACCACAAGAATCTGCCAATAAACCCTACTCCGTTAGTTGCCTCCCATAAATTTACCTTCCTACAGCTTGCTGCTTTTGCAAAGCCCAAGGGCTTCCTTCATCCTGTCATCTCTACAAATTTACTGAAGATGCTATATAAGCTGGAGTTCTAAGTTGCCACTTCCAGTTACCTTTCATGAGGTTTTTTCCCATGTGGTATATGCTGCACAAGTTAATAAACTGTTTTTCTCTTGCTAATCTGCCTTTTTAAGAGCTTCAGCTGAAAACCCAAGGTGAGGAGAGGTAAAGTTTTGCCTCCTCTATACTAGCTATGGCTAATTATCTCCCTCTTCTCCCCCTCTATAGTAGTACCTACATGCTTCTGAATTTTGCAAGTTTCCTTCCTTAAAATGACATTCTCTCTTTTCTTGAAACGTATTAGTGAAGCATGGAATGTAGCAGAAATATAATTGCCATGTGAGTGACCAATCGACGTATGATAGGTAGATTCTAGACAAGGATTTGGTAGTTTTGATTGTCATAGACAGATGAAGGCAAGATCAGAGTAACTCTCTCAATGAAAGGATGAAAACATTTAATCAGAGTTATATTACAAACCACAGTTTCTGTTTTAGTTTCTGAATGTCAAATATTCCTCAGTTTTCTGCTTTTACATCTGTGTTTAAAGTTTCAATTGTCAGGATTGGGTTGAGAGATTTAAATTGTTGATATTTGCATAAAAATCACTTTCATTTTCTTTTGTAAAGTATAGCTACCATGTGTATATCTGTGTTTTTCTCTATTAGATTTTCACATAAAGAAAAACATTAGCCTTACACTGAAATCCTAATGGGCTCATCATTTTTGAGAGTGAAAGCTGTAGAAACCTCTGGATCTGAATCCCAGTTAGTTTCCAACTTACCGCACCATTTCACTTTCCAGTTACGATTGGCATCAACTCCACGGCAGCGAAACCTTGAGTTCCTTGACCTTGTTTTTCTCCAAAATCGATCCTAGATGCAATTAAGAAAACAGGTGCAGAAAAGAATACTTAAAAGGCTATCCACATACATTTAGTAGCTGTGAATGAATCACAGCACTGCAGGGAGAGTTCCTTAGGAACAGACAAATCCAGGGAGAAGAAAGAGGACTGAATTAGCAACAGAGACCCAGGTTCATGCTCCAATTTCTGTCACACACTTGTTAGCTTCTCTTGGCCTATTTCTTCACAGGCAAAACTGATTAAGCTGGACTAGTCTAGGGATTTTTCACAATTTCTTTGGAAGGAGAAATCTTTACTTACGTGAAATCTTATGCACAAACATATAAACAGAAGGTTGTTTCTATGATGGGAGAGGGAGTGGAGGTCCCTTTTGTAGTTCTGGAATCATTAGGCTGTCTGCCTACCAAGCTTCCTTCCTCTTCTATGACTGTTTTCTATTTATTCCATTTCTTTTCAATTGGATAGGCAAAGCAACTTACACTGGTCCAGCTAAAGTGGTATCCATCAACGTTAAATACAGGCATGATATAGAAATACAGATGATTCAACATTTTTCTCATGATTGGGTCACTCCTATATGTTAGAAGAGCCTAAAAGACAAAGGTGATATTTTTCTTACAAACTGATCTCAAATACAGATTTAAAAAAAAATATATGAAAATCCTTCCATGGGAAATACCAAATATGTTGGGTTAAAAAGTAACGAGCTAGGGGTGCCTGGGTGGCTCAGTCAGTTGAGTGTCTGACTTCAGCTCAGGTCATGATCTCATAGCTCATGAGTTCAAGCCCTGGGTCAGGCTTTGTGCTGACAGCTCGGAACCTGGAGCTTTCTTTGGATTCCTTGTCTCCCTCCCTCTCTGCCCTAACCCACTCTCATTCTGTCTCTGTCTCTCTCAAAAATAAACAAACATTACATTTTTTTTTAAATAACAAGCTAATTGAACTATATATACTCTGTGACATCATATACTTTTTTTCTAATTAAAAAATTTTGTTATTTTTAAAAAGTTTTTATTTAAATTCTAGTTAGTTAACATACAGTGAAATATTAGTTTTAGGTGTACAATACAGTGATTCAACACTTTTAAAAAATTTTTAATTTTGAGAGAGAGAGAGAGACAGAGTGTGAGTGGGGAAGGGCAGAAAGAGTGAGACACAGAATCTGAAACAGGCTCTAGGCTCTGAGCTGTCAGCACAGAGCCTGATGCAAGGCTCAAACTTGGGAACAGTGAGATCATGACCTACACCAAAGTTGATGCTTAACCAACCGAGCCACCCAGGTGCCCCATGATTCAACACTTTCATACAACAGCTGATACTCATCACAAGTGCCCTCCTTAATCCCCATCACCTGTTTAACCCATCCCACACCCACATCATATATTCTTTGAGATTTTTGTCCCAAACTTTTTGTAACTTATACATTTTAGCAAAGGTAGCTAAACAGATTAATTGGGTAGCCTCTAACAGTATTTCAGAACTGGCTAAATTTTAGGCTGATGAAGAAAGCAATTATTCAGATATGCTTTTGTATAATCAGTTTTTTTTAAAGATTACATTTCATTTTGGACAAAATAATTACCCAAATATTTTGGTGTCCTTACATGATATTTCATAACAAAAGCTATTTATATATGTCACTTAATTGTTTCTGTCTAACTGGGACCAGACTCAAGTCTTCAAATTTATTGCACTGACACTGTTCTCTCCTGATTTAAAAAAATTTTTTTAAACATGTTTTTGAGAGAGTGACAGAGCATGAGTGGGGTGGGGGGAGGGGACAGAGAAAGAGAGAGGGAGACACAGAATCAGAAGCAGGCTGTAGGCTCTGAGTTGTCAGCACAGAGCCTATGAACCATGAGATCATGACCTGAGCCAAAGTCGGATGTTCAACAGAGTGAGCCACCCAGACGCCCCGCTATAAAAAGTTTAATAAACATTATAACATTTCTATTGTTTTTATCATGGCTGTTTTGAAATCTTGCTCTTATGATTGGGTTTTACTTATATTGTGTCTGGCCCCAAGTCTGAAGATTCTGGACTACAGGTTTGGCCTCAAACAAAAAAAACCGAATGTGCTAAGAATACAGACATTTTGAAATACTTTTAAAACAATTCTTTTTGGTGCCTATTTGTCCATGTATAGAGTATCTCAGAGAAACATAGGAAATTTGAAAATGGCTGCCTCTGGGGAAGGGACTCATGGGAAAGAGAATTACCTTTAATATTTTATCTATTTGGATTGTTTGAACTTTTACCATATTAAAGACACAATTCAAATAAGAGAATTCTTAAATTATGTATATACTGCCTTAGAAAATTTAATACTTAAAACTTCAATTTTTTTACATATAGTTAGGATTTCTGAACTCATCATAACGCATCTGCATTTATATAATAAGAATACTGTTCATAGAGAATAATCCAATATATTAGAAACTATCACTAATATTTGAAATAATGAATATAGGGATATGATTAGGAATATAAGAGTTATGGGAATGCAAACTGGTGTAGCCCCTCTGGAAAACAGTGTGGAGTTTCCTCAAAAAACTAAAAATAGAACTACCCTACGGCCCAGCAATTGCACTACTAGGTATTTATCCAAGGGATAAACAGGTGTGCTGTTTCAAAGGGACACATGCACCCCCATGTTTATAGCAGTGCTATCAACAATAGTCAAAGTATGGAAAGAGCCCAAATGTCCATTGATTGGTGAATGGATAAAGTGGTATATATAGACAATGGAGTATTACTTGGCAATCAAAAAGAATGAAATCTTGCCATTTGCAACTATGTGGATGGAACCAGAGGGTATTATGCTAAGTGAAATTAGAGAATGACAAAAATCCTATGACTTCGCTCATATGAGGACTTTAAGAGACAAAACCGATGAACATAAGGGAAGGGAAACAAATATAATATAAAAACAGGGAGGGGGACAAAACAGAAGAGACTCATAAATATGGAGAACAAACTGAGGGTTACGGGAGGGGTTGTGGGAAGGGGGATGGGCTAAATGGGTAAGGGACACTAAGGAATCTACTCCTGAAATCATTGTTGCACTATATGCTAACTAATTTGGATGTAAATTTAAAAGAATAAAAAATAAAACAAGTTAAAAAAAAGAATATAAAAGTTAAACAATTTTATTGAATATAATTTAAATATTTAGGGGCTTAACACAAGTTGACAAATGCTAATACAATTTTCTCTTCTCCTTTAAGGCTCAATTATAATTTTTTGGCCACATAGCTTTGGTAGAACTTTTATACATGCTTGAATTTCTATTAACTGTCTAATGCCTCAAACCAGAGGAAAATTCCTGGTATATGATTGTTCATATCCTAGAATTTTGATTTCCTCTAATTAATGGAAGTTCTCCAATGCCTGGAGGAAGTCTACTGCTGGGGATGGCAGAGACAGAGCTATATGGTTAGCTACATTCCTTCCATAAGGTTAGGCAGCTGTGGTTTCTGTGTCACACTAGTGAAGAAGAGAGAACAGATGAAAGGAGAGAGAACTGAGGCAACAAGGAAGAAAGAAGGTGTAGGAAAAAGTCATGGTAATTTCTCTCTCTCCCTGCCTAGCACTGGGGACTGTAGCTCATTTGTCTCAGTCCAAACGTGGGAAGTCTCACCTTTTCCAAGCATGGATCATGTTAGCACCTCAGCACCAGACTATGATAGAGACCTGAACGGTAACTTTCTCATCTTATTCTGCCTTCTCCTCTTCGAATGCAAGTGCCCATCGTGCTTTTGTATTTAAAAGAATACTAACTTCCTTCTTAAAAATTACATTTTAAGCAAATAAAAAAAGAACAGAGAATATTACATCTATGTGACCAACTACATTTTGCCATATTTAATCTTTATTTTTTATTTTTTTAAAGTTTATATGTTTTGAGAGGGAGACAGTGTGCATGCGAGTGGGGGAGGGGCAGAGAGAGAGAGAGAGAGAGAGAGAGAGAGAGAGAGAGAGAATCCTAAGTAGGCTCTGTGCTGTCAGCATGAGCCCAATGTGGGGGATTGATCCCACAAACTGTGAGATCAGGACCTGAGCCAAAAACCAACAGTTGGATGCTTAACTGAGTTGCCCAGGCACTCCTATTAAATCTTTTAAAAAGAAGTTGAGATATTACAGATAAAACTAAAGCTCCCTTTTTATCATACCCTAATCCCATTTTCCCCTCCTCCACCAAAGTAGTCACTATTCTAATTTTTATGTTATCATTCCCATACATGATTTTCTGTTTTGCCATGTATATCTATATACAGATATATAGACATATATATACATAGATTCAGGAACAGTATATAATATTGTATATACTTTGAAATTTCATGCAAATCATTATGTATCAATCTACAGTCTACTTTTCTCCCCAATATTTTTGACACTTGATTTATTCATTTTAACTGCACCATGGTATTCTATTATAGATAAATCCACAATATATTGATTCCTCATTTTGTTGATGGAGAATTAACTTGCTTTGTTACAATATTGCAATGGACATTCTTGCACATTTCTCCTAGACATGTGTGAATTTTCCTTTTTTTTAATTTAAATTTTCATCAGTTAACATACAGTGCAATATTGGTTTCAGAAGTAGAATTCAGTGATTCATCACTTATATACAATACCCAGCGCTCATCACCAGTGCCCTCCTTAGTACCCAACACCCATCTAGCCCATCTCCCACCCACTTCCTTCCGGCAACCCTCAGTTCTCTAACATTAAGAGACTCTTGTAGTTTCCCTCTCTTCTCTAGCACTCCCTTCCCATAAGCTCATCTGTTTTGTTTCTTAAATTCCACATATAAGTAAAATCATATGGTATTTGTCTTTCTCTGCCTGACTTATTTTGCTTAGCATAACACATTCTAGCTCCATCCATGTCATTGCAAAAGGCAAGATTTCATTATTTTGGATGGCTAATGTTCCATTGTATATACCACATCTTCTTTATCCATCCATCACTTGGTGGATATTTGGGCTCTCTCCATAATTTGGCTACTGTTGATAATGCTGAACATTGGGGAACATGTACCCCTTTGAATCTGTATTATTGTATCCTGTGGGTAAATACCTAATAGCGCAATTGCTGGATTACAGGGTAGTTCTATTTTTAGTTTCTTGAGGAACCTCCATACTGTTCTCCAGAGTGGCTGTACCTGTTTGTGTCCCTAACAGCAGAGAAAGAGAGTTCCCCTTACTCTGCATATCAGCATCAACATTTGTTGTTTCCTGTGTTAATTTTAGCCATTCTATGGCTGAGGTGATACCTCATTGTAGTTTTATTTTTCCCTGATGATGAGTGATGTTGAACATCTTTTCATGTGTCTGTTAGTCATCTGGATGTCTTCTTTGGAAAAGTGTCTATTCTTGTCTTTCTTAACTGGGTTGTTTTTTGGGTGTTGAGTTTGATAAGTTCTACATAGATTTTGGACACTAACCCTTTATCAGATATGTCATTTGTAAGTATCTTCTCTCATTCTGTAGGCTTTTAGTTTTGTTGATTGTTTCCTTTGCTCTACAGAGGCTTTTTATCTTGATGAAGTCCCAATAGTTCATGTATCTTATTGTTTTTGGTGCAATTGAAAATGAGATTGATTCCCTGATGTTTTTTCTGCTGCTTCATTATTGATGTATAGAAATGCAACAGATACATCCGTGTTGATCTTATATCCTGTAGCTTTGCTGAATTCATGTATTACTTCCAGAATTTTTTTGGTGGAGTCTTTTGGCTTTTCTGCATACAGTATCATGTCATCTGTGAGAGTGAAAGTTTGACTTCTTCCTTGAAGATTTGGATTCCTTTTATTTCTTTTTGTTGTCTGATTGCTGAGGTTAAGACTTCTCATACTATGTTAAATAGTAATGGTAAGAATGGACATCCTTGTCTTTTTCTTACCATAGAGGAAAGACTCTAAGTTTTTCCCTGTTGAGGATGATATTAGCTGTGGGCCTTTCATATACGGTCTTTATAATGTTGAGGTATGTTCCATTTATCTCTACTTTGTTGAGGGTTTTTATCAAGAAAGGACGCTGTAGTTTGTCAAATTAAAAAAATTTTTTTTTAATGTACATCCAAGTTAGTTAGCATATAGTGCAACAATGATTTCAGGAGTAGATTCCTTAGTGCCCCTTATCCATTTAGCCCATCCCCCCTCCCACAATCCCTCCCGTAACCCTCAGTTTGTCCTCCATATTTATGAGTTTCTTCTGTTTTGTCTCCCTCCCTGTTTTTATATTATTTTTGTTTCCCTTCCCTTATGTTCATCTGTTTTGTCTCTTAAAGTCCTCATACGAGTGAAGTCATATGATTTTTGTCTTTCTCTAATTTCACTTAGCATAATACCCTCCAGTTCCCTCCATGTAGTTGCAAATGGCAAGATTTCATTCTTTTTGATTGCCGAGTAATACTCCTTGGTGTGTGTGTGTGTGTGTGTGTGTATATATATATATATATATATATATATAATACACATCTTCTTTATCCATTTATCCATCAATGGACATTTGAGTTCTTTCCATACTTTGGCTATTGTTGATAGCACTGCTATAAACATTGGGGTGCAAATGTCCCTTTGAAACAGCACATCTGTATCCCTTGGTTAAATACCTAGTACTGCAATTGCTGGGTCATAGGGTAGTTCTAATTTTAATTTTTTGAGGAACCCCTGTACTGTTTTCCAGAGTGGCTGCACCAGTTTGCATTCCCACCAGCTGTGTAAATGAGATCCTCTTTCCCTGCATCCTTGCCAACATCTGTGGTTGCCTGAGTTGTTAATGTTAACCATTCTGACAGGTGTCAGGTGGTATCTCATTGTGGTTTTGATTTTTATTTCCTGGATGATGAGTGATGTTGAGCATTTTTTCATGTGTCGGTTGGCCCTCTGGATGTCTTCTTTGGAGAAGTGTCTATGTCTTTTGCCCATTTCTTCACTGGATTATTTGTTTTTTGGGTGTTGAATTTGAGAAGTTCTCTACAGATTTTGGATACTAGCCCTTTATGTAATATGTTGTTTGCAAATTTCTCCCATTCTGTCAGTTGCCTTGTAGTTTTGCTGTTTCCTTCGTTGTGCACAAGCTTTTTATTTTGATGAGGTCCCAGTAGTTCATTCTTTCTTTTGCTTCCCTTGCCTCTGGAGACATGTTGAGTAAGAAGTTGCTGTGGCCAAGGCCAAAGAGGTTTTTGCCTTTCTCCTCGAGGATTTTGATGGCTTCCTATCTTACATTTAGGTCTTTCATCTATTTTATTTTTGTGTATGGTGTAAGAAAGTGGTCCGGGTTCATTTTTCTGCATGTCTCTGTCCAGTTTTCCCAGCTCCATTTACTGAAGAGATTGTCTTTATTCCATCGGATAGTCTTTCTTGCTTTGTCAAAGATTAGTTGGCCATGCTTTTGTGGGTCCATTTCTGGGTTGTCTACTCTGTTCCATTGATCTGAGTGTCTATTTTTGTGTCAGTACCATACTGTGTCAAATGTTTTTCTGCATCTATTGACAGGATATGATCCTTTATTATTACTGTGGTATACTGCATTGATTTGTGAATATTGAACAATCCCAGCAGTCCAGGTATAAATCCCACTTGATCATGGTGAATAACTCTTTTAACATAGTGTTGAATTCAGTTTGTTAGTATCTTGAGAATTTTTGCTTCCATGTTCATAAGGGATATTGTCCTGTAATTCTCCTTTTTAGCAGGGTTTTTGGTTTTAGAATCAAGGTAATGCCAGTTTTGTATAATGAGTTTGGAAGTTTTCCCTATTTTTTGGAACAGTTTGAGAAGAATAGGTATTAGCTCTTAAGTGTCTGGTAGAATTCTCCTGGGAAGGCATCTGGCCCAGGACTCTTGTTTGTTGGAAGAGTTTTGATTACTGTTTTAACTTCTTTCCTGGTTATGGGTCTGTTCAAATTTTATATTTTTTCCTTTTTCAGTTTTGGTAGTGTGTGAGTTTCTAGGAATGCTATTTCTTCCAGATTGTCCAGTTTGTTGGCATATAATTTTTCATAGTATTCTCTTATAATTGTGTTTCTGTCATGTTGGTTGTGATCTCTCCTCTTTCATTCGTGATATCTATTTGGGTACTTCCTCTTTTCTTGAGAAGTCCGGCTAGGGGTTTATCAATTTTGTTAATTCTTTCAAAAAACCAGCTCTTAGTTTTGTTGGACTGTTCTACTGTTCTTTTGTTTCTATATCATTTATTTCTGCTCTAATCTTTATTATTTCCCTTCTTTTCCTGGCTTTAGGCTTTATTTGCTGTTCCTTTTCTAGCTCCTTTAGGTGTAAAGTTAGGTTGTGTATTTGGGACCTTTCTTGCTTCTTGAGAAAGGCCTGAATTACAATATATTTCTCTCTTAGACTGTCTTTGATGCATCCCAAAGGGTTTGGGCTGTCACGTTTTCACTTCATTTGCATCCATGTATTTTTTTAAATTTTCATTCTTCTTTACTAAGATGTTGACCTCCATATATTTGAGGGCTTTCCACTTTTCCTCGTGGCTGACTTCAAGTTTCATGGCATTGTGATCTGAAAATATACATGGTATGATCTCAGTCTTTTTGTACCTGTTGAGGGCTGATTTGTGACCCAGTAGGTGATCTATTCTGGAGAATGTTCCATATGCACTCAAGAAGAATGTGTATTCTGCTGCTTTAGGATGAAATGTTCTGAATATATTTGTAAATCTATCTAGTTTGGTGTGTCATTCAAAGCTATTTTTTTCCTTACTGATTTTTTGCTTAGGTGGTCTGTCCATTGCTGTAAGTGGGGGTTTTAACATCCCCTATGATTATTGGATTATCAGTGAGTTATGTTTGTGATTATTTATTTCGGTGCTTTCAAGTTGGGGGCATATTTATAATGGTTAGACCTTGATAGTTAGACCCCTTAGAGAGTTTATGATAAATCTAGGAATAGATTTTCTGGGCCATGGATTTATATATGCCTTCTGTTTTACTAAATGCTATTTCAAAGTTAGTAAACACTCTCATGTGCAATGAATGAGAGTTCCCATTGCTCTACAACCTTACCAACCCTTGATATTAACCTTTTAGTTAAAAAAATATATAATGGGTTCATGAAATTTTTACTTCACATTTCTCTCATTTCACATTAAATTGAACTGTGTGTGTGTGTATATATATATATACACACACACACATATATATGCAATTCTATAAATTGTTCATTTATGCCCATTAAAAAATTAAACTCTTATTCTCACATTCTGGATATTAATCCTTTTGTTAAAGTGCATCATGAACATCTTCCTTTCTTGTAGCTTATTGGTTCCTATTTTCATCATATCCTTGTTGTAAACTTCTTTCACAATTATATGTATACAGTTTTAAGAACTCATCTCTGCCCTATGATCATAAAGACGTTACCCTGTATTTTCTTTAAAAAGTTGTTTTAAAGTTTGTTTTCAAATGTAAGCCTTAAATCTCCTAGAAATAATTTTTTATAGGATGTGAGGTTGGGATTTAGTTTTCTGCTATGGAAGACCAATTGTGCCACTGTACCCATTTGGATGGTTCACCTTTTCTCTAGTGAGTTCATGTTCCACCTCTGTCAAATGTCAAGTTTCATTTGTGCGTGGAATTGCTCTATGTACTTTGGTTTATATTCATTCACCAAAACCACACAATGGTTGATATAGAATCAGTTGGGTCTGATAGGATATGTCTCCTCACGTTCTTCAAATTTCCTTGGCTATTTTTGACCCTTCTCCCTTCACACTGATTTGAAATTAAGGTTGAGCACATTAAAGATGTCTGCTCTATGCTGTTTTTTTGTCATTAATGAATGTTGAATTTTTGCATGTAATCTTTCTTCTTATATTAACCATAGTTATAATCAATTTTAATTAGTAATTTTCTATTGTTAAATTATCCTTATGTTGCTGGGATAAGCTCCTTTGGTTATGATATGTATTATTATATTAGCTGGATTCAGGTTGCTAATATTTACATCTATATTCCTGAGACCTATAATTTCCTTCCTTCCTTATTTTGTCCTTGTCTGGTTTTGGTATCAGAGTTATATTATGGGAGAAAACCATCTAGGCTTAAAGCAGAAATTAAATATAAAAAGAAGACACACAGGGAGGAGTGTATCTTTGCTTTCTGTTTCATTGGTTTCTGCACTTTATCCTTTTCAAATCTGAGTTGAAATCTTAGCTCATTAATTTGGAGCCCTTATCCTTTTGTAATATATTTAAAACTACAAATTCCTCTTCAGTACTATGTTATATTCTATATGTTTTAACAGTTTTGTTTCCATTTAGTTGTAAATATTGAAAAATTTCCTTTATTTAAATCATATTTTTAATTTTAAAACAGGTGAGTTTTCCTTAAATCCCATTTTTATAAATAATTTCTAACAACTCCATTAAAGTCCGAAAATATGGTCTATATGTATGGACTCTTTAGTATTTCTTGAACCTTGCTTTGTGACCTAGTGTATAGTCAATTTTTGTAAATGTTTCAGTTGGGCTTGAAAAGAATATGCGATCTCTAATTATTGGGAATGGATTCTATATGTGTTTATTAAATTTGTCACATGGTTTATATCATCTATAGTCTTGCTAAAAATTTGTTTTCTTAATCACTGAGAATTGTGTTAAAAACATTTTAAATTTGTCATTTTTTTCTTATAATTGTCAAATTTTACTTGAGGTCATTAACATAGACTCATTTTAAAGCTGTTCATATCCAAATTATGTATTAAATAAGAAAGCTGTTTTCTAGTATTCTATTCTGGAGTGGATTTAATTTCCAAGACTAGCCAGAGCGTGTTCTTCTTCTGAGTGTCATTGTATTGCATATGCTATACTTGTGATTTTTTATAACTCTCTAAGAATTACAGCTACTCTCCATCTGGTCAAAGCGGGAATGATCACAATGTAATGGCTGTTCAATCCTGAATAGGACAATTGAGAGACCTTCTTGTCTGAGTGCTTTAAGTAATAGGACATA